>NW_025407848.1:69196-344296 GCF_003324165.1 Naegleria lovaniensis
CTCGGTTTGACCTTTTTTTTCCTTAATGTAAAGGGTTCCCTTACAAACAGCGCCACACATTGAAGAAGAGTCAA
The DNA here is from genome assembly GCF_003324165.1 of Naegleria lovaniensis. Taxonomy (NCBI): domain Eukaryota; phylum Heterolobosea; class Eutetramitea; order Acrasida; family Naegleriidae; genus Naegleria; species Naegleria lovaniensis. The sequence continues at coordinate 69,271 of NW_025407848.1, forward strand.
CATTTTTACAACCACTACACATAACGTCTTCAATAGCATTCTCTTCATCAGATTCTCCATCAAGAATTGACTGCTTTGAATAATTGGTTGAAATGACCTCATCATTGATTTTGTCAATCATTTCAGCCAATCTTTTATTCTCAGTGTTGTCCAGAGCATGAGATTTCTTGCATAGTATTAGTGTTCGATATTTTCCGACGTAAATTTTGGGGAATCCTTTGGCAGCCGTACAGATGGTGCAACAACTACATTCTTTACCGCTAAGTTTATCAGGATGAAGCTTTGGAGAGACATCTTCACTGAAAGTCCCTAAGGATTGTGTTTGAGACATTGATCCCAATGTTGCTGGAGCCGTTACAGACCTTCTTTTATGGGGAGTGGTTGAATTTTGTATTTTGTGGAGAAAATCACTATCATGTGTCTTTATTCCTTTTCATGTCAAACATGTGCACAGTGGAATCTCTTCATTGGCAACACATGACTGATGATAGCATTTGGGAATGTGACGATTGAACGTAAATGCATCAATGTTGGTGTTGCAAATAGGACAATTTTTCTCCATGATGTGCTGCTGTTTTTTTATCTGTTTTTGACTGAGGATTCCGTTTGCTTCTTCACGTTTTATGAATTTCCGTTCAAATTTTCGGAATTTTGCAAAACTGATTGGAAATACCGAGAAAGAGGCTGAAGCATTCGGAAAGCATGGGAAAGTTATGAATTGTCTAAAATTTTCTGGTGATTTTGCAATTTCCTTCGTATTTCTTTCCCATACCCCCGAAAACATACAACAGAACCAACACTATGAATTGATACAACGATTGCCCACAAATATGAAACCACATATTCTTGGTAATGATGGCATCATGGCGTCCGTAAGGTTTTCGGTCCAATAATTCTCGATAGGGTGGTTCGGTGGCTAAGGCCAACGCTGCAAAAGTGTCCATGATCAAATTCACCCACAATAATTGAATGGCAGTCAATGGAGGTTCTAAACGGAAGGATGTGTTCGATGAGGGATCAGTATGAGTTTCACTATTGTTGGAATTGGTCGATTTCATAATCATACCAGCCACTGCTGTTACAATGGTTACTAATAAGGCACAGACATTCACAGTCAATTGGAACATTAAGAATTTACGAATATTCTCATAGATGCTACGACCCCAGAGGACACTTTTCACAATGGAACTGAAATTATCATCCAAAATGACAATATCTGAGGCCTCTTTCGCGATCATGGTTCCAGATAAACCCATACTCAAACCCACATCGGCTTCTTTCAAAGCAAGACCATCATTAGTACCGTCACCAGTCATGGCCACGACACGACCGTTCTCTCTGAGACGTTTCACAAGACGAAGCTTATCATCGGGAGTGGATCGGGCCAGCACTTGCAATTGAGGTAAAATTTGATCCAACTCGTGATCATTCAACTCGCAAAATTCCTGACCAGTCATACAAATACCATCTTCGAGTAGAATTCCACACTCTCGAGCAATGAATTGAGCAGTGAGAAGATTGTCTCCAGTGACCATCCGAATGACTATTCCAGATTTCTTACATTGTGAAACAGCTTGAATAACTTCAGGACGAAGTGGATCCTTAATACCAACCAAACCGAGGAGTGTTACACCATTCTCAGTTTCTGTGGAATTTTCAAGATTTACATGTTGTTCACGACTATTCATGTCCTTATAGGCAAGCACGAGCGTTCTCAGTCCCTGTGAAGCCATTTCTTCGATGGCATCTAACCACCTCTTTCGATCTTGTTCAGTCATTTCAGAAATCGTGCATTGAGGTGAAGAGACAAAGCGAGAACACAAATTCAACACAATTTCTGAAGCTCCTTTGAGGTACAATCGAAGATCGCATGGATATTTTGGGAGTAATAGTCGTCATGACCTTGCTGCTCCATACTAGAAGGTGGTATTTTTACAATCATGGACATTCGTTTACGAGCTCCAGTAAACGTATTGACTTTGACAATTTGACCCACCTCATCTTCATAGAGCTTTCGAAGAGGTTGATAATCAATACCCATTTCTCTGAGCATGAGTAGAAGAGCAGCTTCGGTTCGATTACCGCTCACTTCATAATCTTTCCCTATTGTTCCGTTTTTAGGCTTGGTCAAACATGCTTTGGAATTCACAGAAATGCCATGACTGACGAGATGCAATACATGTTGGCATACAGTCGTGGGAATGTTCGAAATCAAAGGCAAGTTCTGTTCGTGAGATTCTTCATCTCTCTGAAGAGTTTCACTTTTAAATTCAACACCTGCAATCATGGCCTTCACTACTCTCATTTCATTCAATGTCAAGGTTCCTGTCTTGTCCGTACAAATATCTGTGGCACCTCCCATGGTTTCACATGCAGCTAATTGTCTCACCAAATTATTATCCTTCATCATCTTTTTCACGGAATAGGCCAATGATATGGTCACAGCCAATGGTAATCCTTCAGGAACAGCCACCACAACAATGGTTACAGCAATGATCATGAAACTCACTATGGAGGATAAATCATTCGAAGTCCATTGATCTTTTCCAGAATTGGTTTCAATCACTTTTCGAATAAGCCATCCTAATAACAAGATCAAAAACGTGGCAATTGCAAAACCCACTCCAAATTTACCAATCCATGAGGCCATTCGATCCAACTTTTCTTCGAGAGGAGTCTTCTTGTCTTCATCCGACTTGTTGATCATTGCATTTAAGGTTTTACCCCATACAGACTTGACACCCACACAAACCACGAGCATTTTGCCATAACCTTCTCCCACAGCAGTTCCTGAAAATAGAAATGGAGCCTTCTCAGAGGATTTGGGAATCAATCTTGTTTCACCAGTCATGGACGATTCATCAATTTTTAAATCATGTCCCTCAATGAACAGACCATCTGCTGGAATGCAATCGCCTTGATCAATTTCAATGACATCTCCGACGACAAGTTCTTTTGCTGGCAATAATATGAAATTCTCTCCAGTATTATTCGAAGACGAAGAAGCATTATGATTATTATTGGTAGCATGTGCAGTGTGTTGAAAGGTTGTGGACGTTATGGAATTTTCAGGAACTGTCTCGAACGAACGAAACGTTTTGATTTGAATTTGATCATCTTCAGCAGTAGAAAGAGCTCTAAATTGTCTCTCTTTTTGCCAATCGTTGAGTGCACTCACTGAGGAAACAATGAACACAGCCATCAAAATAGCTGCTCCTTCAATCCAACCTAATCGTCGTTCTTCTTCCTTCAATTTCTCATCCTCCACACCAGGAGCGGGGAATACAACTCCCAAAACAATGGATATGACTGCCAAGACCATCAAGACAATGAGCATGGGTTCTTTGAGGGCTTGTAAAAAGAGTTTCCATAATGGAACAGAAGCTTTCTTGGGATAGGTGTTGGAGCCGAATCGTTCTCTTCGTTCATGCACTTCATGACATGCAAGACCATGTTGCAGAGAGGTTTGAAGATAAACTTGAGAGAGACCGTGGACATGTCCTAATTGTTCGAGAAGATTCATATCTTTGGTTTTCATCATGGTTTCCAATTGTTGTTGAATGGATTGGGAGTCAGGATGAGAGTTGTCCAAAGAAATCTCAACTTTAAGATTTTCCATAGGTCCATGCAACATGGACAAATCATTACTCGAATGGAGGTGGATCGATTCGTTCATTTCCAATGAAGTCTGGTGTTCATTGGAGTGTAAAAGAAGTTTTGACCTTTGGTCAATGATCGAATCGTTGACAAGACTTGAAGGGTCGTCACTGATGTGACTTGGGTTGTTGTACATTTGGATATTTCTTTTTGTAAAGTACATCAATGATGAGAAAAACCACTCCAATTATACTAGGTCGATCTTTTGAAAGAGGGTGCCCTTTGAATATTTTCAAGGGCGGTTATGTGTATTGTAATGAATTCCAGGTCACAGTAGCACGTGATTTTTCATCTTGAATTCAAGAAGAAAGAACATTTGAGAAATTCATCTCAATCTCTCTTGGTCATTAAGGACACTTAAACTTCCTTAATTTAAATATTATTCTAACCTTATCCACTTTATCAGACTTTCTACAGAAAGATCTAAGGCCACCACTATGAACCGACCGCATCTTTCTGAACACTTGTCATGAAAGTGATCCATTTCCTTTAATGTCAAGTAGACCATTTCCAAAATGCACAAGTAGATTCCAAAGGGATTGACAGAGATCACTCGAGAGAGATATCAATTTGAATCTCGGCTCGCAAATTCACCCGCATGTCATCCTTGTACCAACAGTCTCCTGAGTCTTGACCACCACTCAAAACAAAATTCATCAAACAGTACCAACATCAGAATGACAATACTCACACGCACGAACACTAGAATCGTTTCCTCCACTGTTTCCTTCCTTCTCGCCATTGTAATTGTACAATTATTGTTCATCACCCATCGATTTACTTCCTCTCACACTCATGCCAATCCCATTGCTTCCATTGAATTCAACCAGGCCGTGGATGCAGCCATGTATGAGGTCGTTTCCTCTTCCTCCTTTCAACAATATATTACCAAGATTGTTGGCTTTCCCGTTCCCCTCTGTTCCACCAAAATAAAATATCCCACTCGATGGCCAGTTTCATCTCTGATCACGGAATTGAAAATGTGCTACGATGGCTCTTCATACATTGCCGAACCATGGCCTTCCGTGTACAAGGAAGTGGGTAGGAGAATGATTGAGGCTTTCAATGCACAATACAGTTTGAAATTAAGTGCAAAATTTGTACCACTCGTGATGAATGAAACATTGGGGTATTTTGAATCGTTGAGAGTAGCTGTAGAGAGTGGTGAATGTGATGTTGCTGTTGCTGATACGACCCTCACAGAGGAACGCTCGGCCAAAGTCAAATTCAGTGTCTGCCCCTATGGAGTCTCGGTGAATGCCTTTCTGAGATCGGATTTGGATAATACCACTCTCACTGGAATTACTGAATTGAAACATTTGAATCGATCGGGATTGAATGTTACATACTATGAAGGAACTATATTTGATACCATTGCTCAACAAGAATTGCAAGCAGCCAACAGAGTACCTTCAACCTATGAAGGGCAATATACATTGGTCTTGCAACGAAAGGTTCATGCCGTGTTGGGTGATGTGTTGGATCAACAAGCATGGTTAGAGGCGAATCGAAAAGATTGTGTGAGTTGTTATATTAAGGCTTTTGGACTGGGAGGATCATTTGGAGTGTTTACTCAAGCAACCACACGATCGAGCGAGGCAGTAAGACATGGCATATGGCCTCATTCTCTCATGGGTGTGGTTGTGATGGGCATGTTAGTATTGCTCATGGTGGAAATGTTTAGCAAGCCTTAAACACACAAGTGGCTTTCATACTACATAACAACTCAAACAATCCGTACAACGAAGGGAGTTATTTTTAGAAGAAAAAAATTTCTGAACCCTTACTACGATCTCTGAATGGATGAAATGAGAGATTAGTAAAAGGACACCGCTTAATTTTTTCATTCTTTGTAAGAGATGTTGTGTATATTGATCTCTTGATTTTCTAGGTTATTGAATGAACCTGATGCATCCATGATTGACAAATTGGAATTGACGTCTCTCTCCATGATGCATCAGATCTAAATATCTTCCTCTCTCATGATGTTTGTTTATCCTTTTCAACCGCAAAAAACAAATCTTGGAAGCTGTTTTTTGGTTTCTTCCGAAATGCATACCACGACTGCTCATAGAGATACTACTTATCCATCCCGTTCCATTAGGTCCATCTACAACGTTACTATAAAGACGGTATTGGTCCTCACTTGGTTAGCACTTCTCTGTAGTACTTTGGTCCATGCCAATCCCATATCATCCATAGAATTCAATCAAGCAGTCGATGCAGGCATGTACGATGTGGTTTCCTCACCGACGTTTCAAAAATACATTACTGAGGTCATTGGTTTTTTGGTCGTTCCCTTGTGTCAAACGAAAATCGAATATCCTTCTCGATGGCCAGTTTCATCATCCATAAGTGAATTGAAAATGTGTTACGATGGTTCTTCATATATTCCTCAACCATGGCCTCAAATTTATCATGAAGTTGGAAATCGATTGATGGATGCCCTCAACAAACATTATCAAATGACAATGAAAGCAAAATTTGTTCCTTGGTCATGAATGAATCATTGGGTTATTTTGAGAATATGAAATTTGCAGTTGAGAGTGGACAATGTGATGTTGCAGTTGCTGACACAACTCTCACCGTGGAACGAGCAACCAAGGTCAAATTCGCCACTTGCCCCTATGGAGTCACCATGAATGCCTTTCTAAGATCAGATTTGGACAATACTACTCTCACTGGAATCAATGAATTGAAACATTTGAATCGATCTGGAATTAACGTGACGTACTATGAAGGAACCACGTTTGAAATGGTCGCACAGGACAGTTTGCAAGCTGCAACAAAAATTCCAACGACTTACGATCATCAATTCGTTCTCGTTCAACAACGAAAAGTTCATGCCATGATTGGAGACGCACTGGATCAAAAAATTTGGTTGGAGAATAACAAGAAGGATTGTGTGGGATGTTATATTCGAACTTTTGGATTTGGTGGAGCCTTTGGGGTGTTTACAGAAGCTACGAATCGAACGAGTGAAGCTGCTGGAGAGTACACAACACAGTACTCGGTTCCTGGTGTTGTTTTTCAAAATGTGGCCATAATCATGATGTTGCTTGTATTACTGCAAGTTCTGTATCATTAAATCCATCATTAAACCAATTTTCCAATCCGTCGTTTCAAAAATTGCGCCATTACCATTTACAAAAAAAATGTCTTCAAGAGCGGGATCCACGGCTGGCTCTTCAAAACCAGGTACTTCAAGTAGTAATCGAAGAGGAGGAGGAACAACGAGTGAATTGACTTCTCCGAAAGGAACTAGTAATAATAACAATGTGGGATCTGATTCGGGACCTATCGGTGGGTTTGCTAATCGAGAGGAAATGATTGCCTATTTCTCAAAGGAAAAAATCACTCCAAATTTATCTCCTCTCTCCGATTATACTTTCATTCATGGCTGCATGAATAAAAAGGAGAATGAATTATTGGAATATTTGAGCAAACAGTTGGGAGTTGCGGATTATTTGGTCGATTTGAGATCATCAATCTATTTGGATTCGCTATGTCACTACGTTGCATTTTGTAAGGAGCATTCATTTTCGACAAGGCAAACCATGGAATTTATCAATTTAATGGAAACGTTAAGGAAAGGATGTCTCTCTTCTGAAAGTTCAAATATTCCAATCAATACCGTTATTACTAACAATCAGATGCCAACCGTTGCTGGTGCACCCAAATTTTCTTCAGAGCTTGAATTACAAGAGTTTGTCAAGACACAACTCTTTGAAATGAGCAAGCCATTGTCACAAGAGCAAGTCTCTGATCTTGAAAAACAAATCCAAGACGAAGAACGAAAGTTAGAGGAAGAGCGTCTCAAACAAGAAAAGGAAAAAAAGAAAAAGCCACCTAGTTCATCTAGCTCTTCCAAGAAAATGACCAAAGATGAAGAGGAAGAACTTCTCAGAAAGCAAGAGGAAGAGCAGCGTCTAGCCGAGGAGAAAGCCATGATTGAAAAGAAGAGAAAGGAAGAATACAGAAGCAAGCTTCCACTATTCAATATTGATGACGTTGCCATTGTTTCTGATTTCATTCTGAAAACGGTGGTACAACATTATCACCTGTACAAGTATGTCTATGAAGAAAATCAACCCGTACAAGCATGTGACTACCAAGTCAGTGTAAATTCCATCATGTTGGATTGTGTGTATCCTCTCTCTGCCATGTTGCAAGATGTTGCCTATATGCAAAAGAAAGAGGACGAACGACGAGCTCTTGAGGAAGCAGAAACTCGTAGACGTCAAGCAGAAGAAGAGGAACGTCTACGACTTGAGAATGAAGCTAGGGAACGTTATGAAAAGGAAAAGGCAGAGAGAAATGCTCCCAAATTGACGGATGAAAACTTGAAGGAAATTGCTGAATATCTCAAACATGAAGTCATGACTGGATTGGAAGATAAAGTCTCAGTGGTTGAAACGAGAGTGAAAGCAACGGAAGAAACAGCCATGTCACTTCCCACACCTCAAAAGAGCAATAGTAGACCTCAATCTTCAGCAAAAACGAAATAGTTTCCATGACACGTGTAACAACAACAACAAGTTCTGGAGGTCCTGTACCAGCACTCGACATCATTGTAAACCAAGTGTTGATTTGAATTGTTGTAACATGTCTCGAAATGGTGAAAGAATATTTGGATGAGCTGTAGCGCTTCTTGGTGATGATTCCACCGTCACTGAAGTGATCCTCTTCTCATGATTGTCAATAGTACTATAAATTATTTCCTTGTTTCTATTCCAATATCTTTCATAAATGGATAAGAGGTTTCTATCATTATTTCTCTTGTTAATGTGTAAATATTGTTATTATCAAATAATTGTGTTAATGTGTAAATGTTGTTTGATAATTATCAAATACCATTACGTCATCGCAGAGTATTATTCAATGTTTCAAATTAATAAATTATGGTTTACGTTTTGCAATAACATTTTCAAAACAATTATTTTCATCGTCGTGTCCGAACCTACATGTAACAAGAATGCAAGCAATCCCGAATAATAAATCACCAATGCTCCCAATCCTAATTTTATATTTCTCAATTGTTCAAACGATTTAATTCTTCCAACAAATTGATAAATTAAAGATAAAATTGGCATGGTAATCAATTGTTCAAATACACTTGTTCTTCCACCAATATTCAATTCCGATGATGATAAATGATTAGGACTCATTTTCGACCTTGATGGTGTGGCCAACGTGGTTGTTCTTCGGAAAGTATTATCTTTCATTGAAGATTTATCTTCGACTGAATTCAGGTTGTTCATACTTTCATTTCTATTGGCAATAATGATATCATTCAAACTTGAAGCTTGTTGAATGCTGCTCATTTTGGTCAAGCTTTTAATTTTTTATAACTTTCAAGAACGCCTCAGCATGTGCTAGTTCAACCACTATTGTGATTCAACTCTGAAAAATTTATAATTGATTTGGAAGCACGTTTCAACCAGAAGATGATGCATGAACTTGTCGTGTGTGGTTATGGTAAACTTCATTCTTTTCTAGTGAGGCCTTTCTTTAAATGTGTGCTTTTGCATTTAAAGAAACTATTTCAATACTCATTCGTTGTTGTTTCAATACATGACTCCAGTATTCATCTTGACCTATTCCAGGATCTTGTTGAGAGCAGGTAATTCAGATGACAGGGCAGCGTCCTTAGTTGTATGCCATTGTATATCAAAGACGCTTTTGATAGAGATGGGGATATGTATCGACCTCAAAGTGTTGCATCTTTCAACACACATTTCGACCTGTCAACCATCAAGAAACACTTGAAAAAAAACCGTCAAAGAGCCTTACCAATTTCGAGGTGGTTTTGTGTTGGTGTAAACAACTCTTCATTGGAACCACAGCAACACATCATTTCCACTCATCTCCAAGACATCAGTTGTAAATTATACTGCAATTATACATTCAGTGTTGGTTGGCCACGTGTTGAATCAAGTTCGGACTCTGAACAACCGTCGTTTCATTCATTCATTCGAATATTCTTTTCAACAACACTAGCAGAAACTCCTTGTGCATTATTGAAAAAGATAGCACACGAACGAACTGCATCATCACCATTTCAAAATTTCCTTTTTAGAATTATTCATCATCATTCATCATTCAAATATATTCTTTATCATCATCATCATTCAACCCAACACCAAAATGAGCAATAACACCAACAATATTCTCGATCAATTTCCTCTCTCTCCCTTCTATCAAGATTCCCTCGCCTATCCCTTTTCCGTCTTTCAAAAACTCTCTCAAAACCTCACCCTCAACCAAACCATTCCGTACTCTCCCATCTATCTGGGAGGTATCCTTACTTCTCGTGTTGAACTTCTCGACAATACCTACATCTCTCCCGTTTCATGGACCTTGTTTGGAATTTTTACGGTTTGGTTTTTTGTGTTATTGGCGCTCGTGATTTGGCGCCGAAATTATCAACCGGTTAAGGCGCGAGATGTGTTTTTAATGATTGTGAGTTTGGTGGCCACGTTTTTTGTGAGTGTCATGGTCACGTTTCGATTCTCGTTTGGACGTTATGACTTTCCGTGTTTTTTCTTTACCTTCTTGTTGATTTTGGCATATCCTGGATTGTTTTTGCCTTCCATTTTGAGGTATGTTAAGGATTTTTGAAATTTTAAATAAGGTCAATTGACGGAAATGTAATGGTTACAAAATGTCAATCCTATGGTCATCCAATATATTGACACACATTACATATATTCAAAATTTCAATAATTTCAATCATTTGAAAAAAAACATTATAGATGTTGGAGATTACTCTTCGTTTATCTTCTCAGCAAACACAAACAAAAATTCACAAGTATTGTCGAACGAAGAGATTCTGTTTTTAAGAAATTAATTCCACTCGCAACTGTTCCTAACCATGATTCCAACAAACAAGAATCTTCAAATAATCCAGTCATTGCTCAATCGCCTTCTTTGGGACAAGTCGATTCTGGAACTCCTCTCACTCCCATGAGTGGTAGTGTCACAACTCCTGCTTCGATCACTCCGCTCGGTCTTGGAAATGAAACACCAACGTCAAATGTCATTGAGGATGATGACGAAGATAAAAACACAACCATTGCAAGTGAAATGGACGGAATCGACGATGATGACATTATCGATTTGGACGATGAAAAAGAAGCTGCTCATTTCGATAAAAAGAAGGTCAGACGAGTGTTGGACATTTATTCCATTTTAGGAGGAAAGTTAGTCCTTTCTGGAATTATCATTGGTGTCTATGCCATTCACTTGATTGTGTTTTTAATTTTAATTTTAACCGATTTGAAATATTACAATACTCATCCATTTCTACATGGTTGTCCAACAGGTGCCAGAGCTTATGCAGTTTTTGCATTGACTGCCTTTTATGTCATTATTGCGTATATCATGTTATTCACAGTGACATTTTTGGTGAAAGAAAATTGGTTCATTCGAATTGAAGTGTTCATTGTCATGACGTTTTGGTTGGTCGATGTGTTAATTTTCTTAATTTTTGGAGTGGTTGGAACGTATTCGAGATATGCTGAACATTCATTCCCGGCAGGATGGGTGATTTTATTTGCCATTGTATTCGATAATACGTGCTCGTGTTTGATTCCAGTGATTTTATCATTTTACACGTCGAGATTTTCATGGGCAGATCCAACACAAACAGGTGCAGGAGGAGGAGACGATTCACTTTCACACACAGAAATTCGAGAAATTTTGAGTGATAAGAAGGCAAGACAATTGTTTAAAAAGTTTGCCATCGAGTCGTTTGTGCCTGAAGGAGTGTTGTTTTGGGAAGATGCACTTGCATTTAAGAGAATTAAGGGTCGCGAGAAGAGGAAACGTTTTGCTCAAACCATTGTAGAAAAGTATGTGAAATATGGAGCCAAACTTGAACTCAATTTACCGAATCGATCGGCTTGGGAGAATGAAATTTTGCATCTCCTTGAAGGAAAGAGTGTACCTAATAATGTCTTCTTGAAATTGGAAGCTCATGTGGAACGAGACATGCTCGATATTTTTGTAAGATACAAGAGAACACAAGAATATAAGAAATCCAAGAATGAAATTGAAAACAAGAAGAAGGAAGCAGAAGCTCAAAAGCAAATGGGTATGAGATAGATGTGACAGAGGGGCAGATCACCATTTCACTTTGTGCCAAGTGCTATACAAAATTCAAACAAATCCACTCTAGGTCAATAAATAGTGTAAATGTTCAAAATCTCGATGTTCGTGACATGAAAGCAAGAATTATCACACACAAATCAACCACTTGCGCAGTTCGAAAACATCTCCAAAAACAAATACAACTCGTGAAATACAAATTTTAATACTATGATTCTGATACTATTCATATGTACAATAGGTTCTAGTACTGTACCATAATAACATTATAAAAACACTTGAAAACTTGTTCAAAATTGACAGTGTTCAACATAATGAGATGATTATCAATTTAAAACCACTTCTTTCCAAACTTGCCAAATTTCATCTTCTTTCCGAATTTCATCTTTTTACCAAACTTCATCTTCTTTCCATGATGATAATGATGATATCCGCTATGACCTGGTGGATAAGCATAACTGGTCGTAGTGGTATAATTCACTGGTGGTTGAACATAACCAGTTGGTGGAGGTTGAGCATAGTAACCTGGTTGTCCCATTGGGACCATAGGAGGTTGACCCATAGGCATCATTGGAGGTTGACCCATTGGAACCATTCCAGGTTGCATGGGAGGATAACCTTGAGGTGGAACCATACCTGGTTGCATGGGCATTCCGGGTTGCATTGGTGGTTGTGGCTGTGTTAATGATGATTGTAATGATGATGATGATGATGATGAATTGATCAAAAAGATTTTACAAGAGAGATCAACAGTGGTGGTGCCCCGAAAGTGGAATATCAAGAAATGAATTTCATCATGAAAGAGATCAAAGTAGAGGCAATTCATAGAAAATACAAGAATCACATGATGGTGATCAATAATCAATAATCGTTGGATCAAAGCAAATATATATAAAAAAATCAATCTTTGAGATTCAAAAAGTACATACATATTGTGGTGGGTATCCTGGATAACCTGGTTGTTGATACGGATTCATGATGAAGAGAGGAGTGGATGTAACGGCAATATTTTTGATGAGAGATGGAGACCTTTTTGAAACGTGCCATGTTCACTTCACACAAGAGTGACACTTGTTCAAGGAGCGCTCGTTTTGTGGAAAAGAAGAACGATCCCAAAAGTTTAGAAGGTCACCTTCAATTAATGTTTCTTGGAAGTGGCAACGGAGAAGGAAAAGGTTGGTTTTGCCAATCGAGGGGAGCCAATGTGGAGTGGAGGTAAGGGTTGTTTTCCGGATTTTGCAGAAGCAAGTCGAGGACATGATTGAGGACTGGTTCTGGCTGGCGCTTTGTCGTGTAAATCTACTGTCGAGAAGGTGTATTTACGAGGAGTTCGAAGGTTACATGTGGTAGTGGTTTGCGGTCGTTTGGGAGTAGAGGGGCTGTGGGCAACTTTCTTCTGGTCATGGACATTGGTAGAATCTTGAAGAGTTGTGTTGGATGAAACCTTCTCGGCTCGAGGGGATTCATTTTGCAAGTTGTTCTTTCGTGGTGACATTGAAAAAGCATCTACATTCTTCTTTTTGAGGTCACATATTAAGGACAGCGTTTTAAATTCCATGTCATTTGCATATTCGTTCGCTAGAGTTTTAGATTTGATGTCTCGCAAAAACTTTTCTCGTTGGCGTTTCACATGAAGCTCCTGTTCGTGCTCACACATGGGTGATCGTTCAAATGCTGCTTTATCAATGTTCATCTTTTTTGGGTCAATATTTTCAGGCATGGTGAATGAGGACATTTCAAAATAGCACGTATCGAGAGTCGAGTTCATGTCACACAATTCTCTTCTCATCTGAAGAGTCGCCTTTTTCCCTTCTGTGATTCGTTTTTTATGTTGAGAGAGTGATAGGTCAAAACTGGGATCATGTTTAAGAGAATTCCACTTTCGAGTCAAATTACAATAAACATCCACTACTTTTCGAGGTGTTATGACTTGTAATTCTTCACGATCCTCATCTGCCTCATTTTGAAATGAATGTACATAACATGATGGTTTAGTCTGATAAAAGCTAGTTTTAGGTGAAATTAATGTTTGAGAAAATTGTGTGGAGGGAGTGATGATGGATTTCTTTCGGGGAGAAGATCTGGGACGTTCTTGTTTGGGCCTCGGTGAGAAATTGATACCATCACCACCAAAGAGCCCCTTATTAATCACGGGTGATGGTAAACGAGGCGAGTAAGGAACAATCTTAACTGGCTCTGTAGGAAGAGCGAGGTCAGTTTCATCGGGATCCCCCAATGATGTACAACTCGGAGATCGGCATGAAACAAGAGAATGTCTTCGGGAAGCTGTAGAGGGTGGTGTAGGTTTGAGATTGGATAGGGACAGAGTGATGATTGGTATTGAGGAAGTTGGAGATGTTACATTAGTGATGGAGTTGTTGTTTGAATTTGTTTCCTTTGATTTGTTCGGTGTAACATTGTCGTTGTTTATGAATAATTCATGGATGGAGCTTCGTTGATAGATAAATTCTTTGGCTGGTTGAGGAGGTGGCTTATTAATTTGCAAATGAAAAGTCTCCAACGGAAGCAATAATTTTAAATTTGAATTACTTTCGTTATTCGTGGTTCTACTCGTCATCTTTGTTATTCTAATATTTACAATAATTTAGCGTTTGTATTTCTATATTGTTATTTACATGTTCCGAAAGAGGATGACTCAAATTAAAAATTATCGTGAATTCAACGAGCAGACAATCATCAAAGGTCAATAAAGGCAAACATTAAAAAACCAATGACCTTCGTGTGGCGTATGGTGTATATTTTTTCTATTTAAATTACTCGTTGATGTGTCTCTTTAAGGTGTGGATTCAAATTTTTGACATCATCTACTGTCATGACCAACAGTTTTTAACTGGTTTGATGAATCTCTCGTACGAATAGAGAATCAAGATTTTGGGATTGTTTTGACCATTCAATGGAAAGGGATGCTTTACTCTATTTGAAATCTACCAAAAGTCTTGTAAGGAATTTTTTATTTTATTTACAATATTTCAAAGGCTTGTACAAACACATACATCAACAAGATCATTACTGAAAGAAACTGAAGCCCATTACACTTTGGAAATCTTTGATGAAACGAATTTGAACCACTCGTTCGATTTGTAGCTTCTGTAAACACTCCAAACTTTCCTCCCAATCCAAAAGTTCGAATATAACATCCCACACATTCCTTCTTATTATTCTCAAGCCATGTTACCTGATCCAAAGCATCGCCAATCACGGCATGAACTTTCCGTTGTCGAATCAGAGTATATTGATTGTCATAATTGGTTGGGAATTTCGTAGCAGCTTGCAAATTCTCTTGAGCAATAGTTTCAAACACACTTCCTTCATAGTAAGTGACATTAATGCCTGAATGATTCAAATGTTTCAATTCATTGATTCCAGTGAGAGTGGTATTGTCCAAATCCGTTCTCAGAAAGGCATTCATGGTTACACCATAAGGACAAGCACTGAATTTGACTTTGGTTGCTCTCTCCTCAGTATACGTCGTATCAGCAACTGCAACATCACATTGTCCACTCTCAACGGCAAATTTCATATTCTCAAAATAACCCAATGATTCATTCATGACCAATGGAACGAATTTTGCTTTCATTGTCATTTGATAATGTTTGTTGAGAGCATCCATCAATCGATTTCCAACTTCATGATAAATTTGAGGCCATGGTTGAGGAATATATGAAGAACCATCGTAACACATTTTCAATTCACTTATGGATGATGAAACTGGCCATCGAGAAGGATATTCCACTTTGGTAGGACAAATGGGAACCACTAGAAAACCAATGACATTGGTAACATATTGTTGAAAAGTGGAAGAGGAAACGACATCGTACATGGCTGCATCCACTGCTTGGTTGAATTCAATTGAGGAAATAGGATTTGCATGGATAGGAATGAGGTTGATACTAATGGTACAACATACAACAACGAGGACCAGTAATTTCAATGTCGTACCATAACTCTTTGGTTGCTTCATGAGAGAATCCTTATATTGAATAATTCGAATGTGATAGAATTCTGAACTATACTACTTCAGATTGGAAATAATCGAAAACCTCAATTGTTTTTTTTTAATTGCTTTGTTGGAGATTTAGGTTTGTTGTACTAATGCTGTTCGGTCAATGTCATTGAGATAATGCGAGGAAGGAAGAACGGAAAGCATCTGTCCATCTCTTGACTTTAAAAGATGAATTGTCACGAAAAATCTTTTCATCACATGCTATGCTTGAGGGTTTTAATTTTTTCCTTCCATCATTGTATAACAATACCGAAATACTTGAAAATCAATATTACAACCAAAGGGTTTCATCATGATTCGTTCTGTTATATATATTGATTCAAATCGACACTTCTAATAGCTCCTTAAATGTCCTTGTCATTCCAATTTTCAATTCACTCAAAAAAAATGTTCGAACCATCACATGACACTACCCACCACCCTCCACATACTCCTTCCACTTCCACCGATTCCATGACATTGGCTTCATCATCGTCGTCCACTCTTTCGACTCCTTCATCATCATCGACTCGTCGTTTCTCTTCAGATCGTTCGAGTTCTTCAACGTTTATCCATTTCCACTCTTCCAATTCTCCAAAAATTCATCATCCACTCATTCCTCCCATGTTTCGAGAGATTACTTCAATTCCGACCATTGCGATGCAACTTGTATTTGGAGTGTTATGTGGAGTGGTTTTGTGCTACATGTTGCCACACGTTTTTGAACGAGTTTGGATATCGGGATATTCTACACTATTTGCTGCAGCGACAGGTGACACTTTTTCAAAAAACAATTCGTGTCGAAATGAAATCCATTGTAATTTAGAATTTATTTCACAATTATTGATCATGTCCATGATGTTGTTTTTGGTGTATGAAAATTTTTTGAATTGTGTCACTCCGACCTTGATTCGATTCACACTCGCCGGTCATTCCTTTCGAAACTCAAAAACAAATTCTGTGAATACGAATCAATTTTTAACCGCACACTATCCCAGATATTTGGTCAAATTATTTTTATTTCCATTTTCGATATTTTTATGTAGTGTCGTATGGACCATCCACATTTTCCAAAATGAGGAAACAACATTCATGCAAAATCATTCAAACACGGAGAACATCATTACCACTGACACACTTTCAAACAATGGATCTCTCTATCGAATGGCTTGTTTTATCATTTCTCTGACCATTGCTTTTAAAGGAGTGAATGAATTTGTACAAACATTTTTCAACTTGCAATACGAATTGGATTTAATTTCACAATATATTTATGTGAGAGTTCAGAAAAAAGCAATTTCAAGCGAACAAGCATTTGAAATTTCAGAGAATGACCATGGAGAAGAACCAGTTACGAATTGGAGTTTTTTACTGTCATTAATCATTCCTTTCATGACAAGTGTCTATTTATTGTTCCATTCCGAGAGCTTTCTTTCTCATTCAACATGTTGGATGTCTCAACAATGGATTGGAACTATTTCTCTACTGTTGGGGTGTGTAACCTTAATTCTAGAGAATTTCTCATGGCCCTTCTCATTCTTGGAGCATAATCTAAAAATTGTGTTCAATAATTTGGGAAATGTTGCATTTGTATGGGGTTTGGAAATTATGCTCCAACTGTTCTAGTTGTACAAGTTACTCACATTTAATGTAAGACTGTTTGTAATCGATCAATTGATCAACCAGTGGTCAACATTCCAATAAACACGCATGAAATTATTTGGAACACCGAGTGGCAACGGACAAAAAACTTTGTAACAATGGTTGCCATGCGTGTGTGTTCAACCATTTTCATTGGAAGTTCCATGAACAAACTCAATCGTCCAAACAAAAAAATGGGTTCTTCACATTCGGAACCGATTCATAATTCCACACCTGGGCCAACATCCACAGCCGTTACCAACGAACACAAAAGGGATCATCAAATGGTTTCCGATTGGTTATTTGGGGAAAGGGCAACAACACATCTTCCAAAGCATTTATTTTCTAAAGATGAAGCGTGTTGTAGAGTGGTCAATATTTTCAACCAGAATGAAAAGTGTCATGACCATTCATCAACAACAACAATGGTTTTTAGTATTCAAGATAGTGATCATGGTACAATTTCTGAAACCAATCGTTTATATCTTTCAAAGGAAATTATGGCTCATATTTTCAGTTATTTATCCATTTCCGAATTGTTGATGATTTCAAGCCTTTCTCGTGCCTTCCGAGCATTTTGTTCATCTACCGAGTTTTATTTTGAAATTCTTCAAGATTCTTATTGTAGAGACGATAAGTTTGAAGCCTTATTCATGATTGGACCGATGCAACTTTCATTCATTACAAAAATTGCATTCCTTCAGAAACTGAAACACTGTTACAGAGATACGGTCAAATTGTGTTCGAGCTATGATTATACAACCCCAGTATCCCTTATTGCGGATATTGCTTGCATTAGTACTAATGAAACAATCTCCAAGTTGCTATTCGATGAATGGAAAGAAACGTTACGTCCTCTGAATCCCAATTATCCCTCCATCCATACAACATGTCAATTAGAGTGTTTAAAAAAAGTGGCTGCAATCAAAATAGAACATTTTCAATGGTATGAAAAAACAAGTACAGGTGATTCTTTTAGAAAGTTGTGTGATCGCTATGACTCATTGGTGTTTTGTTTTGATGTGAACGGAGGCGATCAAGCATTGTCAGAATTGGAACAATTGATTCACAAGGTCATGACTTTGTCATACGGTACAAAATATGTAAAAGGACAAAATATGAATGAATTACTTTGTGTAGATGAAAGAATTTTTTGCATCATAGGGCTTGCAAATACTGGTGAAGGAGAGAAAGAACCAGGACTATCTGTGAGGAAGCGGATATCGTCATCGAGAATTCTTGAATTTGTGGACTCAATTTTCGGATCTAACCATTCACTGTGTTGGAATGATTTACGTGTACAATATTTTGAGGTGAGGTTGAATGGATCATCAACCAATAGCAGTAATTGTGAATCACTATTTCCTCTACAATTTATATTGTCTAAAATGAATGTGTATGATTTTACAACCGTACCTAACCGAGAAAGTACTTTTCCTCAAGCTAAAGCTTGAGATTGTATCTGCAAGTTGAGATTGTCATGTTAAGGAGCAATAATTTCAGTAAGCTGGGCTTGGGGTTTATTTTCTTTTTGGAATGATGATACGTATTTATTGTTGAAAAGAAAAACCTCTCAAATAATATTCAAATCTTGCAAGTCACGTTGAAGAAGAATGTTCTTTACATCATTAAATACCATGCTGATGTTGTTAGTATTCGTTGCTGTGGTGACATGACAATACATGAGATTATTTCTCGTGTTGAGCGACTTGAATTTGTTAACAATGAAATCCCTTGCAGTTTCATACTGATGACCACCTGAATAATCACTAAATGCAACTCTCAAATCACTTTGTTGAATCTTCTCTCTGAACAAGTCATCCTTGTTGAATAATATTATAATAGGTATTTCCTTGAAACATTCCAAGTCACAGACCTCTCTAAACAACAGCATACTTTCATGCATTCGGTTAGTGTTCTTGTCCTCCTCCAACATCATGTCAAAATCGTTCAGGGATGTTATGAAAATTACAGCCGTGGTGTCAACGAAGGCATGAACCCATTTTCTTCGTTCTGCTCTCTGACCTCCGACATCAGTGAACTTCCACATACAGCCCTCAGATTCAAACTCAACTTCTGTAATACCCACTGTTTTTGTTCTTGCTTTGATAATGTCCTCTTGAGTTGCAATAAAATCTGGTTTACATATTCTCTCACAATGATCAAGAAAGCTGATGAAAAAGGTTGGCATGTTTGAGTTTGTTTTGAAAAGACACAAAGACTTACTAATCCGCTGAATCATTAATTGAGAATTCATATCGTTTTAACAGAGCTTGCCGCATACCGGGATCTTTCCAAATCTTTGAAATCTTGGCTCCCATGTTTCCATATTGCGCAGTTTCTGTTGTGAGAATTTCAGAAAGATTTTGCGAGGAATCTTTGTGGAGAGTCATGATTTGACTGGCAATTTCTTCATTCTCTTGACTAGCCAGTGGAATATTCAACGTGTGTAAAGCCTTCAAAATGGAGTAACAGGCCTCCAATAGATTTTCCCGTACTACACTCGTCATGGAAATTCGTTCCTTCTCCGAAAAGGGCTTGTTATTAATCACCCTCAATTGTTTGAAGAAGGTACTCTTTCCGCTCTGAGCCGTTCCTAGTAGCACCAATTTGATATGCTTTTTCGTTTCGGGTTCTCCTCCACAATCAAAACAGCCCATAGTTTTTGTGATTTTGTATGTTCTTCTTCTAGTATAATCAGAATGTCAGATCAGAGGTTTGCCGATTGTATCACTTAGATTGATCCTTAATATGTAACGAATTGTGAAGCAGTGATGTATTAAGGACGGGGAAATGGTTTTTTTTTTGAACCTTGCGTAACGGTTACTGCACGACCATTTTAAGCGTTCATAAAAATCTCACCTAGAGAAAGTTAAAGGAAATATCATCTAGATTGATAATTCGAATTGGAACCCTCACTCGGTGTATGTGCAGAAACAAGCTTGAAAATCTAAAAAACAAAAAATGATAAAACATTGAGCTTTTAGAGAACCAATTAAAATCTTCTTCTAATCATCATTTGAATCCAATTATTAAATTTCTTCAATTATATATATTATCATCAAACTCTTCCCAATCATTGGATCACTAGATCATCCTATTGATTACCACAAAAACGTATATGAATATATTACCATCATGAAAATTCCCGTTCCCCAAAATTTAATGACTCATCCTTCCTCAGGAGCCTCTTCCACACATTCTTCATCATCATCATCCTCAACCTATCATCAGCACCATCCAACACATAGCCACCACCACCACGCACATCATAGACCTCATCAACATGCTCATTGTAGATTTCAACCTCCCAATCCCAAACATCAGCCTTTGTTTCGGAAAGATTTTATTGTGATGGCTGAATTTTGTGAACAGAAAGGACCAACACCTCTATTAATTTTGCCAAGTGAGAGAAGTGTGGAGAGGTTTAACGTGCAGAAATTTGTAACGAGAGTATTGGCTGGAGATCATACGAGAAAACACGATAAATTGGGAGATAATCTTACGTGGATTTGTCCCGAAGACACTCAGGTGTATTTGACGGATCCTGTTCAGGGTGCCTTTGCCTATGTAAGTAGTAATAGTACTAGTGTAATCACACAATAATAATAATCACTTTGAACTGTTTCAAAAACGATACGATTGAATGGTCACATGTGCCAACAAACATTTCGAAAATTCTTTTACTTGGATTTTTGCAACAGGTCCATCACTTGACTCTGCACGACATTAATGCAAGAGGATACGTGAGACCTCTAGTTATTTGCTATGTCACGAACGACAAGGACAAGATTATGCACCACTTTGAATATCTTGTCAATGCATTTACTCAAGTCTCACACACTCTCAAGTATGGAAACAATTGTAAATTTCTCAGTGATATTCAACAACAATTGTATGGAATTCAAAAAATTGAGAAAAGATTTTCGAGCTCTGAAAATTTGCAAAACAACACCAACAATTCAGATTCTCCTCTCTTATCAAATCCAACCTCTCAAAACTTACTTTCCTCTCCATCCAGTGGAGAAGATGCTGTTGCTGCCAATTCTGACAACCATATTGGTGACCACAAGTTAGAAAAACGATGGAAAGAAATTTATGAAGGTTTATTTTCTCCCTCTAAAGGAAATGGACTTTCAAGAGAGACATTTGAGCAGGTGCTGACAGAATTGAAAGACTTGAGAAGACGATTCATGCTTCATATTAACAAATCTTCAGCCATTTTAAAATGCAAAAAGAACAAAAATTCAAAGAAAAGAATGACAACCATGAGAGCAAGCGCTCTTCAACATCATTCATACTTGTTCAGTGACGTTCGATCTCGGTCAGCTAGTAACAGTTCTGGATACTCTGCTGGTATACCACGTAGTGGTTCTTTGGGCTCCAATGAAGAATTGAGCGACCCAAGTATAAATCATCACGATGGAGGAATAACGGAAGGCTCTCCAACAGTTGAAAATATCAACGAATACAGAATTGTTCCAAATAATGGTAGCCCACCAAGACTTGAAGAGAGTGACAGTGCAGATGATTTGGATGAGGAGCAAACAGAAATCATGTTAAGCAAAATAGTCGACGAAGAAACTTTAGATTCAGGTCTTATTGACCATATTTATTTATCATGCAGTGCTGGAGGTGCCTCTGTCTCTTCGGTTCATTTGCATCCAAGTATGAATGCGAATCCTAAAATCAATGTCAGTGCTGTTCCTCTTCGATCTGGAGATCAACAACATTTTGCATCCAAACAACAAGTATACAGTGGAGCCAGCGTTGGTGGAACTACTTTTGAACCATTCCCAAATGCCAGTGTCACTTCCTCAGATGTATCCTACGCTACGCCATTTTCTCAAAACAAGAGTTTATATCACCATTCTCCCCTTGTAAATGCCCTCAACGATATTGACAACAATTATTTCAATACTAATGCGAGCAGTTCTCTATTTTCATTATCCTCACTCAAGCATAGCAATCCAGATTTTATTGAGCTCTATGACTCGGGACTTTCTGTTTCCTCCACCCATCTTAAACAATACATGCCAACAGTATTGAGATGTATTCATAGAAACACAGATTTTGAGTCAGTTCTAAGAAATATTTCCCAAATTGCCGGCTCCAAATTCTATGAAACTGCAGTTGATCTCATGTTAAATATTTTGGAGCATTTCTATCGAGATTGTGATGTCATTGATATTGAAAATCAAGATTTAGATATTGTAAACTCGAACGATATTAATTCTATGCTTTTCATTGGACGAAATTTCCTATTGGACTTTAATATTGAAAATGGTTACCACTTTCCTCCAACACTGAATGCAACATCATACTCAAGAAGTTTTGGGGTGACAGCCAACTACTCGATAAATTCCAATCTCAGTACTCACTCTTCCAATGACGAAGCCACATGGATGGAAAATGAAAATACCTTTAACGATATGGACGAAGCTCTCTCAACAACCAGTCACGACGATCATGATACACCTAATTTAGTGTTTCCAAGCTTGCCTCCTTCACCTGTTGCTTTTCAACCTGAGCCTGTTCACACCTCCATCAACAATAACATATCTCCTTCTGCCAATAATCGTTATCATCTCTATAAGAATGGATTTAAAGGAACTGGATGCTATGTGAATTCAATTTTTCCAGAAAATGAAAAGTACGATGATCTATTTCACGAGTTGAAGAAACGAAAAAGAAATTACTCTCCTACAGCAAGTAGTGGAGGCAACAATGGCAACATGTTAAACTCTGGCCAATCCGGCTCATTATTGTCCTCTCTTCTCTTCGAATACAACTATGGAGATAACAATTTTGGAAAAGGCATACTCAGAATTTTTAAAGAGTTTTCATTTACCAAAGACATTGCCTATACTCTTATGATTGGCAGACCTTTGATTATTTATGGTGAGCCAAGTCAAGAACAGTAAGTATCATCACAAAGTTTTGGTATGACTGAGGTATATATTTTTGAATTTTCTCAAAATGATTAACATTGTCTTCATACAGAACGATTAGAGCATTGGTAAATGCCTTTGCATTATTTGTGCCAGGTTTTATTTCATCCCTCTCCTGTGACACTACAAAAGCTGACTATTTTCAAATTTGTCATTGGAAAACAACACCAATCAATGTAAGTTTAAATGTCAGAGATGAAAGACTTTACAAATAATCAATTTTCTGTTGATCACTCATGATAATATTGTAGCTCTTGGATTTTTCATATTGTAAAATAATTGGACTTAGCAAAAAAGTGCCAATTCCAAGCATGTTTGAATCATGGATCAGTGTTTTTGATTTCGAAAATGATTATTACAGTGGACCTATTTATTGTGGAAGATATTTGGATATCATTTTCGATGAGTCGAAAGAATGGGGAAGTGAAGATGCTTTCCTCTCCTTTACTCATGCCATATTCTTGGAGATGGGAATGAAAGCCAGTCTTTTCAATCAATTATTTTCCATCACAAAAACAAGAAGTCACTTTTATAAGAAATCACTTCACAAAATTTCAACAAGCGATGTCAATTCAAACAAGGAGAAAGATACAGGAAGAGCTTCACTGTTTGGACCCATGTTTCCATCTCTAACTCCTCAGCTGATTCACAAAGGAAGTATGTCCTCTCCAGCAAAGAGATCCAAATCGAAAAAGGGAGGAGCAATCAATAATAATAACCTTGCATCACAAAGTACCATGGTTGGAAATTCGAATGCTTCATTGATTGGCTCTGGAGCTCTTGAATCGATGAAAGATTGTAGCAAGACCATACAGCGACAGTTAGGCCTCAAAGCGTGTGACGCCAAAATTATTGACTATCTCGTTGATTTGATCCATGTGCAGCAATCTAAAGAAATGCTGGTTTTTAATTGTAACACTATTAAGGTTGACACTGAGATGTGCACCAAACACTTGAATAAACGAAGGCTGAAAAAGTAAGCCTTCTGTTATGAGTTTTTCAAGCTGCTGTGAATTGGAAACAGAGCCAATCAATGCTGTTTGAATTTCTCAATACTTTTTATTAATCTAATGCTGATTTTTGGGAATTTATACAGTTTTTGGCGTGCCAAACATTAAAACTCAATAAGACATGTCGAGGAGCAACTTGTGTGAACTAAACTTCTTCTCTCTCAAGTCTTGCATACAAGCTGCACATTCTCTCAAATCATAAATCTTGTGTCGAATGGCTTGTCTCATGAATGGTTCATTCTTAACCTCAGAATACCAATCGACAGCCTCTTGCAACAACTCCTTATCACTCTCGACATGAATGATGATATGGAAGTGAGGATAGTTAGCAAAGAAGCTCTTAATTCTATTGGTTGCAGTCATTGAAACCATCTTCCAAACATCCTTTCCACTCACTTTTCTTTGTTCAAGCTCTACCGATGGACACAATGTGACAAAATGGCTATGACTTCCACTCAACAATCCAAAGCACTTATTCATGACATCATGACCACCAACAGTATCAATGGCCAATTCAAGCGATCCAACCAAATTCTTGCACTTGTCCATATCCTTTCTCGATTTAAATCCTTTATGGGGCCAAGAGGTTGAACCACGTGGACTCAACTCTCCACTAGCGCTCGAAGTCTGTGGTGGTACTAATTGTTGTTGAGTTTGAGTTGTTGGTTCCACCTGTATAGGTTGCTGCTGCTGTTGAGAAACAGTAGTAGACTCTGTAATTCCCTCAATCGTTGTGGTTCCTTGTGTTGAAGGTTGTTGCGATACGGCTTGTTGTGTGGTCGTGGTAGTGGTCGTTTCTAATGGAGTTTGTTTCGTTGGAACTGAGGTACCTCCCATCATCATGGTTGTTGTTGTCATTGTTGGAGGAGTGGCCTGTCTTTCAAGCTCTCCCAAAAACTCGACCCAATATTGTTGAAGATCCTTATTAATTAATTCATCATAATTATTTAAATTGGTGGAGAGTGATGTACCAGCACTACTGGATCCTTCCATTCCTCCTCCTCCTCCAGTAGTAGTACCAGTTGTAGTAGTGGACGTACAATTAATAACCACATCGGCCCCAAGTCTCTTCAATAATTCTTCATCTTCCATGGTTCCTGAACAAATCGTTGTGTAGATACGTTGAGCTCCAAAGTAATGTTTCGCGAGTAGAATACACCAAATACCAACACTCGTATTTCCTCCATGAATAAAGACACTTCCGAATTTATCACCATTCACGAGAGAATGAACTGTATTTTGATCGATAGGTTCCCTCATCATCATGGTGCTGGATGAACCCATACCACCACTCATATCCGTTGTTGTACCAGTAGTACCAGAGGGTGCCATGGTTGCTGTTCCCATCATACTCATAGATGTCGTGGTTGGCTTTGCCGTGGAAGGACCATGAGCCTTTCTCTTTTTTCTCTTCTTATCTGCTTTTAAGAAACAATTCATGGCAGTGAGGGCACTATAGGGAATACAGGCTGCTTCTTCCCAACTCATATTCTCAGGTTTCATCACTAAATCTCGTTCATTGAAGATGGCATATTCTCCAAAGGTTCCGAACTGAGCATTTGAGGTAAAGCCAAGTACTGGATCTCCCACTCGAAAACCAAACATACTCGTACCAGTGTAGTGTTGCGATGGTTGTTGTTGTTGCTGCTGCTGTGATGGTTGTTGCGATTGACCCGTGGTAGTACTTCTCTCGGCAAACTTGTAAATCACTCCTGCTCCATCATGACCTCCAATCATGGGATACTGACGCCAATACGTTCTCGAAGAGGAAGCAATCTCAATGGGAATCTTTCCCTGATTGATCTTACAATCAAAGGCATTCATACTGGCGTACTTCATCTTGACAATGACTTCTCCGGGATTTAAGCGATGAGCACACGGTTGAGGATACTTGTCCAGATACATGAAGGCACGTTCTGGCTCCTCGTTATTATAATCACAGGTAATAACGGCTCTCATGGAAGGTGGTTCAAAGATGGACGAGTAAGGTTTTGCTCTCGATTGTTCTTGGAATTGCGTTTGAGGTTGCATGTGAGAGAGATCTGAAGCTTGAGGAGGAATGGTTGATAATAAGGATGGAGAGGCGTATGGTCGTGTGGTGGTTGTTGAGGAACTGATTGGTTGTTGTTGCATCTCCATCGATCCACCACCTCCTCCTCCTCCTGGAACATTGTCTTCATAATTACCTGGAGGTACAGTCACTCGGCCTCCTCTCAGGTGAGTTTCTAAGAGCTCTTCAGAGGGTTGATTCGAACAAACAATGAGTTTACGTTCACGAATGGGTGAGTGTGGAGGTGATCCAGTCATACCACTGCCAACAACTCCCATCGTTGCACCACTACCAAGAGGTATTTGTTGTGGAGTCATTCCTGATGAGGGTGGTTGTTGTTGTAGTGGTTGTTGCTGAGGACTCATTCCTGTCGTTGTCATGGTAGTTGGTCCAGAGGAGGGCATTATGCTTTCACCAGTGGTGGTAAACATGGGAGGTGGAGGAACATTGCCAGTCATGGCAGAGGAAGCCATTGGAACATTGGATTGAGGAGCATAGTCATTCTGTGCTCTCCCCATCTCGCTGCCGCTCATTTCCAACGGTGGTTGTTGAGTCATGGTGGAGGAAGCCATTGGAACATTGCTCGATTCTCCTTCCATCATGGCGGATTGAGGTGCATAGTCATTCTGTGCTCTTCCCATCTCTCTGCCACTCATTCCCAAGGGCTGTTGCTGTTGTTGCTGAAAATAGGGTTGTTCTGAGGGATTTAATGGAGTACCAAATCCTTGAGTCAATTGACGATCGACACTTTCCAGAGTTTGTAATTGAGGATTGTAACCACCCATGGCCATTGCACTACCACCACCACTAGTCGTTGTGCCCATGCCACTGATCATTTCTCCACCACCTTCAGTACTGCCAACACCAGTCGTTCCTCCCATACCAGTTTCTGGAACATAATCATTTCTACTGGTACCAACAGTCTTGTTTTCTTGAGGCGCAACTTGTTGCGGTTGTTGTTGTCCTAGAATTGGAGATTCAACCATTATTATTATTGATCAATCACGAAGAACGATGTTAGGAAAGTCTGATAATGGTTTTTTTGTGTATGTGGAGCGAAAATGATCAATGCAACCGTCGCAATCAACAACAGTTGATCATCTTAATGCTTATATTTTCTAAATCATCATGAGGATACATTTAACAAAAATATACAAATACCACATACGAAATTGCTGAAAATGGGAATTATCGAAAATGGGGATGGCTTGAGATTTGATCTTTTGCTTGCTTAAAATAAATGTCAAATACATAACTGTAACCAAAAAAAGAGAGTCTTTTTGTTCTGAATAGTTCATGGTAATAATTGACAGAATTGAGAGATTGTTGTGACTATCAAGAAAAATCCTATTATTCAAAGCTACCTACCTTAATGATATAATTGTTAACGGTTACGAGAAGGTGTATGTTTTCTCTGGTGAGGGAGACCTTTTATCATTTGGACATGTTTGGAGATGGCCTCAAAGGTCCTTTGTATCTGTAGTGGATCCAGTGCATTAGTAAATTCATAAAAACCGTCTGTCATTTCTTCGTTCACTCTGTCATGTTTTTGACTCTTAAAATCTCCCGTTAATGTTGTTTCATTCTGGTGTATTCTTGACAGTGCCTGTTGAAAAAGTGAAACTATAAAGTATGCAATGTCTGAAACACACGGGCCTTTTTGATAGGAATAAGGATAGAAACTCCTAAAGTTAAGATTAGCTTTAAAATAACTTGGGAGTATCTCTTTGAATAAATCCATCTTGTTGAATAGCAAATAAATTGGAAGAGATTTACAAGAATTATTGTTTCGAAACAAAGCTTCCATCATCCATAACGCTTCATGAATTGGGCCATTGATATCACTATCCAATAGCCCATAATTAAACTCGCTTATGGGAATGACGAAAATAATGGCGTCTATTTCGCTTTGGAAACAAATATCGATCCATTTTCTCTGTTCAGTACCCGCTTGATTAGGATCAATAATCTTCACTAATGAATTTTTGAATGTAACGCTCACTTCATCAATTCCATTTATCTTTGTTCCTGCATGTAGAAAATCCTCAAGTGTAGGAGTGAAACTTTCGTCTGTGATTCGATTTAAATGTGAAAAGAAATAGAGATCCGATTCAGAAATTTTGGGAACCATGTATGATCTGTGGTGAGAGTCTTTGATCCATTGTTGCAAGCTCGAATCATTGTATACATGTTGAATGTGGTTCACAATTTCAGGAGTCCATAAGGGCGGTTGTTGTTGTTGGATCGAAGAATTTGAGCTCAACCATTTTGTTGTAAAGTTTCTCAATGATTGATACAGGATTTTCGCTCTCTCAATATTCTCCTCATGTTCGAATGTAATTCTAAATAAGATTCGTGATGAATTCGGTTGTTCTATCATTATTTCTCTTAGAATACGCTTGGTAGTATGTAAAACATTTTCATAAATTGCATTCTTGACCGATGACGATTCTTCTTGTGACTGAACGGAGTAAGAACTCAAATTTTGAAGAGTGTACCGTCGTTGATGCATGTTCATTAATTTCAATTGTTTGAGAATGGTGCCTTTTCATTGAATATTATTCCAGATTTTCAAAATGTAACAATGAACCATCCGAGCTGTTTGGAGAGCAAAACTAAAAACGTACTAATACCTGCCCCTGATGGTCCAAGTAGTAGCAAGGAAATTTCATCGTGGTTGTTGGAGCTTTTTTCATTCTCCACATTGTTGAAAATTCTCTCACGAAAGGCTCGCAAGCCCATCCCGAATTGTTTGTGATTTTTTAAAATTGATCGTCTCAACGTATCAATAATTCAAAATTGAGCTAATTTTATTTTGACAAAAGATACATATAATATTACTCAGCTGAGTTGTGTATTGTTGTTATTGATGGGAGAGAGATGGAAAGGAAGAAAAAGAGCTTAATCATGGACGAGATTCAGACATATACCAATCACATGGTTTAGAACAGACCTTGTTCTTTGAGGGTCTTGTTCAAAATAATGTCCTTGATGGCATCAAATACTTGTTGCAATTGTTGAGTATCAGTAGCACAAGTAAAGTGAGCATAGATCGTCTTGTGTCTTGGATTACGATTCTTCTCTTCAAATTTAGAACGAATAAAGTTAGCAGCTGCTTCAAAGTTTCTACCTCCTTCATATTCTGGGAAGAATTGACTGAGATCGGCTCTCTTGATCTTTTCCTTGAAGAGATCCATCTTGTTCAAGAACAAAATAATGGAAGTCTCCATGAACCATCTCGAGTTACAAATTTCATCAAACAACAACAAACTCTCGTGCATGCGGTTCGTTGAATCGTCCTCATAACAACGTTGATCATATTCGCTGAGAGAGGTTACAAAAATAATGGCAGTAACGCCTTCAAAGCAGTGGATCCACTTCTTTCGTTCGTTACGTTGTCCACCAACGTCGATTAAGGTTACCGATCGGTCGTCGAGTTTGAAGCTCATCTCGACAATACCAGTGGTCTTGACTCTGGAACGGACCACATCTTCCAAAGTTGGTTTATAATCAGGTTGTTTGATACGATCCAAATGAGTAAAGTAGTATTGGGCCGAGTCATCAAGTTGGAATTCATTTCTCTTTTCAAAGACCTTTTGAATACCAGGATCGGACCATAAACATTGAATATCATCGGCAATTTCAGCAGTCCAATACTTGTGTACGTGGAGAAGAGCCTCTTGCTCGAGTTCATTAATCTTACCGGCACGTTCTCTGTTTTCCTCTTGTTCAATAGGGATGTTGAACGAGAAAGTGGCCTGTACGAGATTCTTCATGGCCTTCAAAATGTTTCCATAAATGATTTCCTTGTAGGACTCACGTTCTTCTTCAGAATAACCATTTTGGTGTATGATTTTCATTTGCTTGAAGATGGTACCTATGATTGGACAATGATGATATGGAGAGTGAGAGAGAGCGAGGAGTGTATGTAATGTACAACAACATGATCATGGAGATTGTGTGTACACAATGAGAATTCGGTATTCAAATGAGAATGAATAGATGGATAACATAGGACGACCGATATGGCAAGTATGCATCAGGTGGCAGCAATAGCGCCATCAGTGATATTGTTGGTATTGTGTGTATGAGAACATGTCATGAGAATGATGATGAATCCACAACAACAACAAGTCATTTCATACTTACTTTTTCCAGACTCACCAGCACCAAGAAGGAGAACTTTAATTTCTCTCTCTTGTTGTTGTCTTCCTTTTTCAATTTCGCTCAGGGCTTGAGCAGAACCAGTTTGTCGAGTGGCACAGATACCCATTTTGTTGTTGTTATTATTATTTAGATGATGAAGTTAAATAATCAAAAGATTTTCAAACGAATACTATCCAGGATGTGATAATTAGAGAATTCAATAACGGTTGTTGATAACTCAATCGATGTATATATGTACAGTGAATTCGAATGGTTGGAGGTAGTTATCAATGATGATGATGTGATGGATCTAATGGATGGTGATACGGTTACGACGTCGTTGCGTTCAGGAGATTCTGCTCTCTAGTGTTGAGTTCAAACAAAATTCGGGTGAGATGTTCAATACGAGAGAAGATGCGTCGTCTTTTTTTTGTAGGTGATTTTTCGACACTTGACGTCTTTGATGCTCTGTGCAGAGACACCCAACAAACGTTCAAAGTTGTCGTGAAATGTTGTTGCTCTCAATTCGGAAGGCATGAAATTATAAAGGAAGAATAGAATCGGTTTGAGAACACGGCACTAACCCCTGTTGGCAAGAGGAGACTCTTGTTGGTGAATGAGAGTGCAAAATGAACAAAGCAAAAAGTTGGTCTTGTTCTTGAGGTTGTTGTGAAGCACTACGTACCTTCTGTTATCAAATTATTTGTTGTCAGAGAATCCTCAATTTTGAAGGTTTGTTGGGTGTCTCTGCACACTGCTAGAATTAGAGGTGCAACATGTGCTGCGAGATGATGCTGAGGTTATCTTTTACCGGTCCTTTTGAATTTTGACATTCATGAAAATGTCCAAAGTTCACGTATCTCTTACATTGGCATCTGACAAGAACAAAAATACAAAAAGAGATTTCAAACAAGTTGCGTTGTTGTATGAAAACCCTCGTCACACTCCCTTGGATAAACCTCATGGTTCTCTCTTGTCTTTGACCATGATCCTTTTATCGGACAATGATGAACATTTAGAACATCCATACGAACGAAATGAAAAGTAATAATTCACGATCGTGTGGTGGTGATAAATTTAATTCCAATGATGAACAGCTGGCTGTCGTATTTTAGAGCACGAATCATTGGGTTTGTTAACACCTGAAACATGTTGGAAAGTTGTGAAGTTAATGTCGAGATGGTTCATTCTTCATTGCCATGTATTGATCAGTCTTCATGGGTGGATTGATCGATGAACACTTCTTTTTGGTCTATTTGGATATCACGAACATTTTTTCGAAAAGTGCTGTTTAAATCCTCGGGATTTTACCAGTCACTACTAGGGACGAGCATAACATCAACAAAACAACATTGTTTTGGAGGATTGTAGTGAAAATGTTTTGCATTTCATCTGTCGGTGTTACAAATGGCAAATGTTCTTTTTCATTTTACCACCACTTTCCATCATCTCTACTTTGCATCCAACATAACAAAATGACTGAACATAACTAAGGCCCGTGTACTCTCTAATAAACGCCGTTTTTGCTCTTTTAAATTGTGACGTTTGTTGTTGTGTTTGGGGGACAAACTCCAACGATCAGTTCTTGGCGGAAATGCTGTCCAAGCGGAACAGGACACAAGTCATTTAACGCCAAATATTGAATAAAGTCAAAT
This sequence comes from Naegleria lovaniensis, assembly GCF_003324165.1. Lineage (NCBI taxonomy): Eukaryota > Heterolobosea > Eutetramitea > Acrasida > Naegleriidae > Naegleria > Naegleria lovaniensis. The sequence continues at coordinate 101,493 of NW_025407848.1, forward strand.
ATTGTTGTGATCATTAGAATGAACCATTCTCGACCACATAAAACGGAGAAGACAATTTATTGACTATCGATGGTACTTGGTCACCAGTAACATCCACAGGATTGGAAATATATTAAAATCTTTCGATCATTAAGACTGAACGCTCTTGTTATCTATTTATTTCGTTGGTAGTGAAAGTGTAAAATCTAGAGGAAACACTGTAATGCTGTAGTAGAGAATTACAAAATTAAGGAGTCCTGTATTGGAAAATTTCAAGCTCAACGCTTGTTCAAACGACCAGTTACTGCAGTAACGTGAAATTGAGGGTTTTAAGGATCAATGAATAAGAAACATTCATTCTCGAAAACGCAAGCTGATTACTTTTATCAACGAATTTGAGGTTGTATAGAATAGTTTAGAATACTTTTAATTTTTTCAATTACAATGCAAGTTCAGAGCCAACTTGCCAAAATTCTCCAAATCACACCTATTCATACTTGTCTGGAGGTTTGGTGGTAGACCATCGAGATGATCCACCCGAAGATTTCTTCTTCAAATAAGCATCTTCTTTGGTACCTCCAATCGTGTCTCTCTTGTTGAGCTTTTTCACATTTTTCAGTGATCTCAATGCTTGACGTTCTTGTGCTTCTTTGGCTGTAAATTGTTGAATAATTCTATTCATGCTTTGAACAAGAGGATGTAAAAAAAGAGAAGCTACATCATATCTCAATAATTTCAACCCCTTTCCTCTCAAATTGACAATATTGGAAATTTTCATGTCAAAAGTGTCATTGGAAATCCAGTCAAACAATTGCAAGAATGTCACATTTTTTTCTTGGAATGTTTCTCTCATTTTCTGTGCTGCATGTTTTGGTAAAAATCGACAGAGACAATTGTGAAGCCATGTAGCTGTTTCCTCACTCGAACGTTGCTTTAAATAATCAGTGATGGAATAATTGAAAACCTCTTCGTTAATGAGACTGGATCTAAGTTTTTTCAAATCTCGAGTGGCCTCTTCAATTAACTTGTTTGCCATTCCAATTGTTGCTATACGATTCTCCGAACACAATAATTCCAACTTTCCATGATGATAATAGTCCAGCAAGAATGAATTCAAATCATCTCCTGAAACCACATTACTGAATGGTAAATGACCCTTATTGAGATACATGGTATGTTTGAGACATGAAATAAAGTGGTCCTCATTGATGTAATAATTGTCTTTGTTTCCACTGAGAGCTGCAAACGAAGAAATCGAAGCATTGCATGTAATGAGATCTTTTTGTAAAAGTTCAGAAAGAGGCGACGATTGTGTTCTCTTAATGCCAAGTTTAGGTACCAATTTGGAGCATGGGAAATATAAATCATTCTGAACTTGTGAATCATGTGTAGATGCAAGAAAATATGTCACTGCATAATTACTGAATATTTTCAGAATTTCCTTGTTAAACTGTTTGTTCTGACTTCTAATTCCTTCATACATGTTCTTCATGGATTCACTAAACTCTACATCGATTCTGTGATTATTTTCAATAAATTTCGAGGCTCTTAATCTTGCAAAAAGCAATGAAAATACCACAAGTACAATCTTGTCATACTCTCGTTCTGTAATTTTGTTGACGTCAAGTTTTTTAGAAAACAAATCCGTCTGTATAAAGTGTGTAAACAAGAAATTAAATGGCTCTCTGTAATGGATATGAGCTGCCAATCCACTTAACTTTAAAGGTTGACACTTTTTGTTCAATAAAAATGTTTGTCTTAAGAACTCTGTGTTAAATCTCACATAGTGGCTCATCTGCTTTGAAACCTGTTCCATGACGTTTGCATTGATGGAAAAGAGAGGTCTTTCCAAAAGCCTTGTCAAAGCGCCCTCAAAATATTCTAGAGCTTCTTGACCACAATCTCTGTGACTATTCAAACTTATCAACGTTTTCAATAAGAAGCTTGGTTTTAAACCATTCGTTCCATTCACAGTAATAGGTTCTGACAGTAAATATCTTCTCACTCTATTATATTCCAATCCATAGAGAATCACTCTTCCCTTTTGGTCCACACCTCTTCTACCCACACGACCACAACATTGTTTGAACAGTGTCTTGTTAAGATAAATTGACGCACCGCCCATCACCACAGTGCTGCAAGGTAAGTGCACACCAAGAGCCAATGTTGACGTACAAATAATAAGGGGAAGTTTCTTTTCACGGAACAAACGTTCTACTTCCATTTGATAAAAATCATCAATTCCAGAATAGTGAGCTCCTATTCCAAGATGAAGGGCATGTAAGTAGTGGTCGTGTAATCTCTGTTGAGAGGACTCTGAGGAAAGGTTGTTCACTACTCGAAGAATATCGCCTTCAGGCTTGGAGTCTTCATCATCCCATAAGGAGATGTTTTGCATGCATAGGTTAGCAATGATTGCATCAATTTGTTTTCTATCAAAGATAAATATGATGGCTGGAAGTAATTGCTTTTTCTTCAAGAGTGTGATGAGAGAAATCATGTCACGAATAATTTCTGGACTTTTCAGGTACTCACTGCTGTTGAAGAGTTGCTCATTGTCTCTTGAAAAGTGTTGAACAATGGATTGAAGCAGAGGTCCATGTTTGGAGGAATCTTGTGCAAGTGTCACTAGCATTTGGTTATATCGTTTCTTGTATGTGATGTGATCAGACCATGAAATAATTTCGAGTTTGTTCTCCTTTAAATGAGAATGTCCAACATGTTCCTCAACAAAATCCTTCATTTCAGGACATTTGTTTAACATAAAGTCTGACAGCTGAAAACATTCATCGATGGTCATCATTCTGCATTGACTAAGCTCCTTTTCTGACAAGTTATTGGAGTTAAATAACCCACATGGGTGGGAATGGGAAATTACATCATTGTTAAAAGTGTAGTATTCCAATGGAGCATATCTCTTATAGTCAGGCTCATAGATGAGTTGAATATTTTCTCGATTGCTGTGTTTGATCCATTCTTTAAACTTTTCTGCATTTCCAATTGTTGCTGAAAGTCCAATAATCGGGCAATCAAGCAGCTGAATACAATGTTCATAGAAATCTCCCTGGTCGTCCTCAGTAATGCAGTGTATTTCATCCAAAACTAAATATTTGATATTCTTTCTCCAAGCTACTAGTTTTTCTGTTGCACTCATTAAATAAATTTCTAACATGGCAGGAGTGAGAATAAGAACTTGACAATTAAAAACATCAATTCTGACATTTGCAGTAGCCATTCCAACCACAGTCTTTCCTAAAATCTTCTTCTCGTATCGACTCGAGACGTCACAATAAATTTGATTTACCAAAGCTTTGTTGGGTACCACAAATGCAATCACACCTGTATCGCTCTCCCTCAGAACTTTTTCAATGACATAGTGCACGATAAATGTTTTTCCGTTAGATGTTGGAACAGAAACGAGTACTGAGCGGTTATGATTCACGTGGTCGATCATGTCGTTTTGCCATTGATCAGGAACAAACGTAAGATTTTCTCGAAGTTTTTTCATGATCATGACATTTCTCAACTCTTCTGAAATACGTTCTTGTTGATCACTCTTTTTCTCATGGTTGTATTGGGTGGCTAACTCTGTAATACGAGTTGTGAACTTGTCAAGTAATTTGACATGCTGTTGTTTTGTGAACAATTCGAGAGATGGAGTGGTTGGTGGAATGAATTCAAAATGTTTAAGGAAAAGATAATTGGGATCCACAACATCCTTTGATGCATCTGTCAGAGGTTTTTTTTGTATCGCGTCTGCGGTTGCCACGAATCCAAACATTCTTGCCGTAGTGGCCAAATATTCCATTTCTTTTCTAATCTCAGAATCAGTAAAGAGAAAGCTAAGGGTGGTTTCCAACCATTGGAGATAGTTATAGATGAATCTGATCCAACTGTTGACGTGATAAAGCTTGAATAGGGCTTTTTTCTCATCCTCACGAGAAAGTACAATCTTGGAAGAAGCACCAGTCACTGTTTTCTGTAAATATTTAGATTCTTCATCGTTTCGCTGTTTTGGAAGTTGAAGTTTAAAGGATGTCAATAACTGAATAATGAGATTCTTCAACAGAACAGAGATGTCTTCACCATCAGAACTCTTTTTCTTTGCGGATCCTTTTGTGTTAGTATTGTTACTTTTGTTTTTGTTGTTATTTTCGCTTTTGTGATCGGTAATATTCTTTGTATCATGACTCTTATGATGGCCTCCTCTTTTCACTACAATGGCCAAGAGTGGGTGTATTTCATTATTGATTTGTTTCGATAATTCCACCATTGTCACTTTGGACCTAGAGGTATCTTTCGAAAGGGCTTCGAGTTGTGACTTGAATTTTTCACATTCCTTTTCGATTTGACTCATGGATAGCTGTGAATTGTTTAAGGAGAGTCCTCCAGATGGTATACGTTGCTGGTGTTGCTTGTTCTGAGCATGCAAAATGTATTTAACCTGTTCAGATGTCACATTAGGCTCCTTTGAAATAACTTTGTGAGGATTAATTCTTTGGAAAGCTTTGGCCATGGTTTCAAGCTTTTCTCTGGATTTTTGGAGCACCACATCGTTATTGAAATCGAGCGAGCGTGAAGACTCATCAATAAGTCTGCTAGAATGATAATGATAGATATCTTTAAAGACAGATTTCGATTTGGAATCTTCGGTTGTGATAACGCTGTTGCTGTCAATCTTGCAATATTTGTTGATGAAAGGATGATCCACTTCGAGTACAGTCCTTCTGTGATCATCTTCCTCAAAGATGTAGGCGTACGAGATAGAGGTGTTCTTTGACTGAATATTTCCAATTTCGTGCTCTAACAAGCTTGAAGCGTATGGAATGTGCTCAATGATGATGCCAAGTTGTTTCTCAAATTTTGGAAGAAGATTGGATGGCAGAAGCTGTTTCAGCTTGTTGATCCAGGATCCTAGAGTGGTTGTCGAATTTTCAGCGAGTTCTTTTGTTTTTAACAACGTCAACCAATGAGCGAGTCTGCTGTCTAAGAAATCATACGAATCTAAGATCATGAGTCCATTACAGTAATACAACATTGAAAAGCAATACTTGTACACTTCTTGAATAAATTCAGTGAGCTCAGGTACAAACTCATTAAGTTCAAGATGTCGTTGATGGACTGGTAGATGTTCCTGCAATAGCAATGTCGCAATTAACGAAACACCATAGAATAGAGTCCTACAACTCCCATTTCTTGTTAAATGCAAAATGATACTCCAAGTTATCACATCGAGTCGATGTACTGACTCTGCTTGATGGTATTTAACTAATTCGCGAAGAAGAGAGACTTGAATGGAACTTGTCCACTTGGTAGTCAATGTTTCTCGTGTCAATGTAAATAAAGATGCATACTGAGAGGCGAGCTTGTCGAACGTGCGGTGTGATTCGTATTTTGATATTCCATGATGGAAAGTGGGTTTGCATTGCAAAAAGTTACCGAAAATCGATTTTTCATTTTCCTCAATTTCTGTAATGACTGGAAGTTGAAGGCAGAAAATATTATAAAAGTTGAACAATAGGGAGGACTTGCACGAGATGATACTGTTTGGTCTGTGCTTGAAAACAAAATCTTTCCATTCTGTTGATGTGTTTCTAAAGACGTGACAAGTAATATTCTTGCAGTGCTGTTGAAAATGCTGAAGTAAGAGTTGCCGAGCGAGTAACCAGCTTGCAATTTCTTGATCATTTTGTTCCACCCTGCTAACAATAGAAAATTCAAACTTTTGAGGAATGACCTCTAAAAAACAAACCAAGTCAAATACAGCAGAGCGAGAGAGAAGTAAATCGAGTACCTTTTCACACAACCAAAATAAATGCATCCACTGGCCTCCATGACAGTACCAATCCAATCCATGAACGTTTTGACCGCTCTTGTCGAGTGTATTAATGGCCATATCAAGCAATGCATCAATATCCAACAACGTATAATCACACACTCCTCCTTGATCCAAGATGTCCATGAATTGTTCAGAGACCTGCGAAAGTGAACGTCGCAATAAAGCCAAGCTGTTCTCATGGATGTCATCGAGCTCGGTGGACAAATCTTCCATATCGTCATGTACGAAAAAGGTAGTGTAGCATAGTTCCACCATTTGGTTGTTGGTGTTAGCACTTGGATCATTGAGAATCATGGATAGCTCAACTTTTACGAATTCAACTCCTTTCAGAACATACTTGGCCAAAAAGTCGCTCAAAAAGAAAGCATAAACTGCGTGCCTTTTCAAATTGGCTCCATTTCCTTCAGCATGCATGCGTTGAAGTGACACTTTTTCATTGGTGTTGTGCCCAACAAGCACAATATCCATTTGGTCATCCATGTTAGCTTGATGGCAGAATGCTGTCGAAGAAATGAAATCACTGAGAGGCGCTGTATGAACAAAAGAACACATATCATCATTAGTATTGGACCATCCTTTAAATTGAATGCTCATGTTACCGACAGGAAACTCGTTTGGTGATGGTGCTTTGGAGAGTGTTTCTTTTGCTTCTTGGTCGCCTTCGTCCTGTCTGATAGCTGGAAAGTGCGAAAGCGAAAAAAAGATGGCGTTTTGACCTCTTGAAGATGATGAACTTGTTTTTCTTGTCCAGATGCGGTTCAAATTCATTGGCATAAAACTGTTTGTGCTGGCATCATCGCCTTGCTTCTCATTCACCAAAAAGAGGCCAAAAAAAGGTGTTGGTTCGGGTGTGGTTTTTTGGGGAATCATGATGGTGCTTGCTTGTGGAGTTGTTTTTTTTGAAACTGAGTTGGGAATTCTGTTGTTGATGATCATGTTGTAAAAGAAAATAATGTGTTTCATCGGGTTCATCGGACAAAGCCGAATAATGCGAAAATTGAGCCATGATCACCAATAAGGCAGTAAAAACATCAGCTCTATAATACCAAGCAGCTGTTTTTAATTCATTCTTTTTGCACTATGATCCAATCCTTGATTCCCCACGAAACTTCTTCCAGAAACAAGATTATCATTTTTTTCAAATCTAAAAAAAAATACACTTTTGTGACGACCGTTACACCTTGATAATCCGCCACAAAATCTCTCTCCAACTCTTTCATCCCGATCCCTTCCAAAACCCAATATTGATTCAAACTGCCAATCCTTCATCATTCCACTCAACAACTATCCTGTTGAACCACACACAACCCAATTCACGTGATGGACCTTGATCGATTAACGCAAGAATCATCAGCGTCCTCATCCTCCCCAACACCATCATCATCACCGAATAACATTGGCTTTTCTTCTCCCAAAACCAAAGAAACTGACTCTCCTTCAGAGTTGAATCAATACGCAAAGCAAAAGCTCAACGAATTGTACTTGTACTGGCTCGGTCAGCAGGAATCACAAAACTTAATGTATCAATATACCGATTCGTTTAGCAATGCAATACTTTCCTCTTCACCACCACTTGAAAATCATAACGGAAATAGTATGGATGAATCATTAAGTTCTTCATCTCAGCAGCAGACATCGAGTAGTAACAGTAGCGCAAATACTAACTTCAATGCAACCACGGATAACATCATTGGTGGCTATGACCAGCATACTGAAAGAAAGAATCCAATCATGCCCATGGAGGAATTGGCACATCATCCTTCAACCATTTCCCTCTCCCATATCAAATCGTCATCTCCTCACAATGCAGCTGAACTGTTGTCCTTTCAGAGACAAAACCTCAATTCTAGTCTCCACGATCGACACACCTTGTTAATGGGATGTGGAGACAATCGATCATCCTCACTCAAGAGCAATGCCAATCCATTTCACTCTCCTCCTCACCCTCACCAGCAGCAACAACCACAACGATCGCCACACTCCTCTCCCAAAATATTTTCCTCCGCGCCTAGATCCTCATCATCTCCATCCACCTCAAAATCCTCATCCACTGCATCTCAAGTGCTTGTGGATGAAGTGGACTTTTCAGTCTCTTCCATTCAGCACAAGCTTTCCACACATGAAAATCATCACCATCATTCTTCACATCCTCACCCTGCTTCCTCAACTGTGAATAACAATGACCCACCCTGTACTACCACCCTTCATGACCCCTATGGAAATGTTGTGTCAATCTCCAGCTCGCTGCAACACGTTACTCCACACTCATACAATTCTTCTGTCTCGCTCCCGACAGCATCTACTTCGTGCTCAACGCCTCCAAAATCACCTCTCCATTCACCAACAAGATCTCACAAACCAGCTGTACATTTAGAAACAGAACCTCTTCAGTTCAACTCATCTGCTCGCAGAAAGCTTAACTTTTCTGATGAGCTCGAGTTAGGAATCTCTTCAGACCCAACCGGCCATAAAACAGGTCTACTCCAAAGAAAACTTCAGGAATTACAAAATGTTGCAAGTAATTATGAAAGCCAGAAAAAGAAGATGAAAATGTCAGTGGACGAAGCTTCTTTTTCTCAAATTCCTAGATTTTATTTTCCAAATGAAAAGTCACAAACAAGCGAAAAGTTAAAACAAGACATTTACAAGATTAAGAGTTTCTTTTTAGATCATCCTTCAGGAGTTGCCTTAGAACATTTTGGAAAGGTTGTAACTGATATTTGTGAAATGCCATCCTTTTTCAAAAGCCATATTTTTATGAGAATTGACGAGCTTGGAACTGGCTCAGTAACGTGCGAAATGTTTGAAGAGTACTATCGAAAACATTTACAATTTGACAATGAAAGTTACAGGTACTTTAATGTCATCAAGCAACAGAAAAATGATTTTATCATCCCGCAAGATTTTGAGATTATCATGAGAGAGCTGTTGGCAGTACATCCTGGTTTGAGATTTCTAGAATCAACCCCAGATTTTCAAGAAAAGTATTTGGAAACTGTCATTATTCGAATTTTCTACACGTTAAATAGATCTGGAAATGGAAGAATTTCATTAAGGGAGCTCAAAAATAGCCCGCTCGTCGATGCTTTTAAATTATTAGATCGGGAACAAGATACCAACAACGAAATTAACTTTTTTGCGTATGAACATTTCTATGTCCTATATTGTAAATTTTGGGAATTGGACACTGATCGAGATGGTATGCTGTCAAAAGAAGATCTCATGGCATATGGTGATAATTGTTTGACAGAGTTTATTGTCGATCGAATAATGGGAGGTAATGGAAAAAAGCTTACCGCAAAATTACCTGGTATGATGTCCTATGAAGATTTTATTTGGTTTTGCCTTTCAGAAGAGGACAAGACCACTCCCGTTGCGCAAGAATACTGGTTCAGATGTGTAGATATTGATGGTGACGGAGTGTTAAGCCTTTACGAGCTTGAACAAGTGTTTGCAGAGCAGAAGGAGAGAATCAAACAATACGATCCAGAAATTTCGTTTAACGACGTCCATTGCCAAATTATTGACATGCTAAAACCAAAAAATCGAGATGCTATTACCCTTTCTGATGTCAAACGATCTAAAATGTCTCCGGTATTTTTCAACATCTTGTTCAATTTAACCAAGTTCTGGTTGGTTGAGCAAAAAGGTACTCTGGGAACCACCAGCAGTAATGTATGGGCTCAGTATGCAAAAGAAGAATACCAGAGGTTGATTTCTGAAGACGAGGAAGAGCAAGCCGTCGACATGGTTGATGACGAAGAAATGGATAAGGATGATCTTGTTGACGAAAAAGAAGCGTGGGAATTGTAGCGTGTACACAGTAAAGATTTAACAACGTGAGCTAGCTTCCTTACACGCACATTCTTTATTTCTTGCTAATCAATTCAGAGCTTTGCTTACAAATCGAACAAACCTCCAACGAATTACAAGTTCTATGACAACAATGACCACACGAAAACACCAAAACATCACTACCCACTCGTTCGCTTAATGGTAGCCGGCATGAGAAGCACCTCGATGTTTTGCCAACCTTAATTTGAGCTCCCCAGTGATAGCCACAATCCTCAGCAAATCTCGGCAGAACAGAATGAAAATTATTGGTTTGATTGGGTGCCAACTTGAAGAACGACTGCACGTAAGGAAACGACTCTTCAGATGGAGCCAGAGGACTGAAAAGTGAGCTTGGAGCATCGGATTGGAAGGCAAACAATGATCGCACCTGAGGAGAAATACATTCCTCTTTCTCAGACCACATATAACTGTCAACAATCTCAATCATGTTATGTCTCAACTTGCTTTGTTCAGTTTCAGCTTTGGCCAACTCACATATTTTGGAATAGACAATGGGATCGACATCTTGCATGCATGACGATGACTCTGTGAGTAAGTCTTGAAGAATATTGAGTGCTTGCATGGATCCCAAACATTTGCACATTAAAAAGATGGCTTGCTCTTTGGTACAAATTAGTTTCTCATCCTTGACATGGTCGATACTTTTCAATAGACAAATCCAATTGTGAGTATTCTCTGCTCTATTTTCCATAAATGAGATTAATTCTTCCATGTTGTGGGATGAATCTGATACTAACATGGAAATTAGATCTTCAATCTTGTCTAATTTTTCATACAGGTAAAAGAGACATGATTTACAGCATTGCATATTCTTTCTCAGAGTACGCTCAATGGTTGAACAATCGGAAAAGCAATTTTGCTTATTGAGTGTTTCCTCAATGATCGTTTTCATAATTGGTTCAGATTCTTCCTTGTCATAGTTCGAAACTAATTCTGATAAAAAGTGTTCCATAAATTCTTGATTAATATGACTTGCATGATTCAATTGATAAACAAGTGTCAAATAGTGGAGATATTTTTCATGGGTCAGTATGCATACTTCAGTGTGACTTGGCATAATGGAAGATGAGCGCTCACTACTGTTGGTCAAAAGTCCCATGGCTTGTTGTACGTTCCAGACCTGAATGGATGGGAACATGGATGCACAAAATTCAATACCACCTGTATGAATGAGTGTCAATTGTGAACAAAATCTCAAAGGTATGGAAGGTAAATCGTTTTTCAATGATTCAATTTCTGAAAAAATTTGATCACGAGCTTCTGTACTATTCTTGGTTTTGTATTGTTCCAATAAGCGAGTAATTTTGTTTCGTTCTTCCAAAAGATAGCCATGTTCTTCTTCAATTTTGAGAATGGTATTCACACACTCTACAAGTTTGTGGTTATTACAAAGAATACAACATTGTGGCATGTCCAAAAATTCATGGAGTGCTGAGAGGAGATGGTTAATGTCATCCACATTTAAGGTGTTCTTGGAATTAAAAAGAGTTTCAAATCTAAAATTGATGAGCTTGGAAAGTTGAAGTTGTTGATTCACATCAAGTTCCTTCGTGACAAGCTCAGAAATAATACAATAGTCGTGTTTTTCGTGTTTTTCTTTTTCAATGAATTTGACAAAATTGTCAAACCATAAAGTCAATGATGTCAAAAATTCGGGACACCACACGCCATCTCCATTAGAAAGATATTCAGAAAGCTGTTCGAATAAATGATCAGTGGGATTCACAATGTTCTCATAAAAGTACGTTCTTTTTTCTTCAATAGCAAGTACTCGTTTTTGTTTGAGCTCATTGGCAATCCTTTCTTGCTCTTTACGTTTGGCTTCTTCCTCTTCTTTTTTTCGTTGTTGCTCTTGTTCTTTATGAATTCTTTCCAATTCCAAACGTTGTTCTAATTCTTTTTGTTTTTGATTTTCAATTTGACGTTGCTGTTCAAGTTCTAATTTTCTTTGATTTTCTCTTTCCAATTCTAATTTTCGTTGATTTTCTCTTTCCAATTCTAATTGTTGTTCAATTTCTTGCTGCTTTTGTAACTCCAACTGTCTTTGTAATTCGAGTTCTTCGTCCAATTTCTTTTGTAATTCAGCTTCTTGTTCCATGTCACTTGTTTGCACTGGTTCTGTGATTGGAGTATTCTCCGTTGGGCTAATAGAGTTGTCTTGCACCATTTTGGTTTCCTCAGGATGAACTGTTTTCATTGGCTTATTGTTTTCTTCATCATGATTAATTATATCTTGCGAAACAGCGTTCGAATTTGTTGCTAGAGAAGTATCCAGATCTTCATGAGATGAGGTCTCCGTTATGGGCTGGGCTTCATTGTTTTGTACATGGCCGTCTTCTAGAGAAGGTGTGTTTTCACTGGAAGATTCTTGTGTTACAACACTGCCAGTGGTGGCATCAGTTTCCACAGTACTCGCTTCCGTACTAGGAATCACTGCTGTTTTCTCATTGATAGAGTTATTTTCTGTTGATTCAGGCTCACCCTCCAAATTGGGTTCTACTGGACCTTGTTCTGTGGAAGATTGCGACTTATTTTCAGAAGTTTGAATGCTCGTACCCTCTTCCACAATATATTTCGAATTATTTTGCTCAGAAATGTCAATGCTTTCATTGCCAATGTCACTTGTTGTTTCCTTGTTATCCATAGCATGTTGAGTTGAGGAAGATTCTGAACTGTTTTTTTCTAGTAGCATCTCTGCAACCGGTGATGGCTCTACAAAGCTTGATGCACTTGTCATGGTATCTTCTGTACCTTCTCCCTCTTCGTCATCGCTTCCAAATGAGCCAGATTTATCGATTGAAGAAAGCTCGTCCGACACTTGTGACAGCTGGTCAAAATCTTTGGACTTGGATCGTTTTTTAGTTGTTCTTTTCTTTGGAACATTGTCGACCAATAATGTTGTAGTGCTTGCTTCAGATGATTCATCGAAACTGATCAGTCTCTCTGGCTTTTTTTTCTTCTTTTTAACTTTTTTTGGTTGAACCAATATGGGTGCTAACCAATCTCTTTCAGCTTGATGGCTTGTTGTTTGTGAAGTGTTGGCAATGATGGTTGTAGCTGTTGGTGGAGCAGTGCCGGAAATTAATTTTGGAGTACTCGTGACAGATGAGCTTGGCAAATCCTTATTTTCATCATTGGTCGACGATGGTGGAAGGGAGGTTTTAGTTGTTTGTTGTTGTTGGGAAGAAGTATTGATTTCCTTATTGGAGTCTTGTCTTGGTAAAATTCTGGCTGCGTTTTTCATCATTTCACTTGTTAAATCTGCAAATTTATCTTTCAAGTTGGCAGTTCCTGGAAGAGAAAAACTAAACGACGAAGTCTTTGTTGGTTGGTTTGGAATCGCTTGTGATTGAGATGCATTTGCAGTTTTGAGGTCATCAAAATCTAGAAGTTTGCCCTCCTTTGGAGATGATGTACTTGTGGTTGAGGACGAATCTGAAAGTAAGGAAGAATGTGGAGATCTACCGCTAAGAAATGAAGAAGGTGTAGCAGGTGAAGAGGACAATTGAGTTGTTGTTGATGTCTTGGATGGAATTGCTTGTGGCTGAGATGGATTTGGCATAACATTCACAGGTGGCGATGCTGCAATAGCACCAGATTCTCCTTTTTTCAAAAGACCCACCAATAATGGAAGTGGCGAGGATGAAGAAGGTACTTCTTCTTTCTTTTGAGGCGATTGAGGATTTGCAACACCAGTGGTCATTGGTTTTGGACGAGGCCTTGTTTGGTTAATGAAAAATACCTTTTCGCTTTCTGCTAGCTCAATATCCATTCGACTCACAATAGGAATATCATTGTTGACTTGATGAATGAGGAAGAGAGTAAATCCAAAGCAGAATGCTGATTTGATGGCTCCAATATTGTGCCGAACATCCAAAATTTTAAGCTTAATAATGTCCAAAATTGCAATGGATTCCTCGTTATAGGAGGCCAAGAAAGGACCAATGGGTAACAAATAGGTAAACTTCAAATCTTTGAGCTGTGAAACAGAGGTAAATTTGAGCGTTGACAACACTTTACATGTGGTAATGTCCGAGCACCAAATACGACGACCAGGTCGAGCAGAGTATGCATATTGAATAAATTGATCTTGTGCGGCACTTGTAGATGCACTGTTTTCGTCCTTCTTTTTTGGAGCATACTGAAAACAAGCTCCGAATTGGCCATCTCTTGGTTTTGTACCAATTCCCTTATATTGTTGTGCAGAGAGATTGACATCGATGGACCTTTTCGTTGAAGAAACCAACAAATGGTCTCCAAAGCAAGCCAATTGAACAATGGATGCCCCTTCCTCTTTTAACACTTGTGAAGTATTTCCGATCGAGAGCAGAGATTTTTTCTGATTTTTAAATTCTAAAACCAGACCCGATGCATCTCCTGTGAAAATTCTACTGAAGTCATTGGACCAAACCATGGATGTAATTTCTGATTTGTGTTGATTGTGAGTATTCAGTAGTCGTGAAGCTTTGGGAATGAAAACAACCATATCAGTATTTGGAATTTGTTGAGCATGTAAATCCACTTCCAATATGTACACCATCATAGTGGAATCTACAGCTCCAATAAATAATTTTCGTTTTGTTGTTTGGTCTCCACCCACGGTGGTAGGAATGAGATTTGGAGTGAGTGCTAGCTTTGTAATGGATACGGCTGTGTTGGGTCGTTTTTGTGAAATTTCAGAATAAGAAATTGTTAATTTCAATTCAAGATTAAATCGATCATGAAGATAAATATTTCCCTGGTCACTTCCGAACCCTAAAATTGTTTCATTAAAGGAGCAGCACGTTCTTCGGACGGAGGCAATTTCCGAAGGTACCCTATTATTTCCAAATAAATTGGTTTCAAATTGAATGGTAGGTGTAGAAAAAACATGAGTCGATGATGAGGCTGTTGTTGTGGTACTCGTATTGTTGTTGCTGTTGTGGAATGAATCATCATTCTCTTCTGATGTTGATGCTGAACTCATTTTTTTCGGCTGGCTTGAAACTGTTCTTCATTCTCTCCTCGTGGAACAAGTCAAGTCAATACTTGGGGTCTTTTTGTCGAGTGAGATGGAATTTTTGAAGTTCCTTTGTGCAACAAAAGTTGAAACGAAAAACGTTGTGCCTTTTGTTGGATCAACATCTGAAGATGAAATGTTGAGACTGTAACCTTTACAGAGTATGATGAGTCAAAAAGGTCCTTGTCCTTAGAAGCCATCAACAAAAGTGGAGTCTCATTCAGTTACTGTTTGTGAGATATCCCAACTGTACGCGCCAACTCCTGACGGTTATTCAATTGTAAATTTTTTTGAGGGCCGCTGCAGAATCAGCTCTAAAAAATAAGGCAGGAACAAACTTTCGTTCTCGGGAACTTACTGCTGAACACTGAAGTCAAAGGACTACTCCTCTACCGTGAAACACAAACCTCAGTTCCCTATTGGAAAAGGCTAAATTCTTTCGCCAATAATTAAAACTTCATCATCATCAACAGGCTGTACAATTTCTAATTGCGATTATGACTGAAGCGGAAGAAATTCATCAAAAAATTGAGCGGCTTTGTCTGCAAGCAACAGAAGCAATAGCAGCCAATAATTTAAAATCGGCGTTTGATTATGTAACGCAGGCAAAACAAACATTACCTGCCAATTCTTGGTCGAACGAATCATACTATGAACAAGCTCTCAGCGTGAATTTACTGTATGCAGAATGCGAGTATGTGTCTGGAAACCATTCATCAGCAGTGGAAGTATATCAGAATATTTTGCCGAATATTGTCGATACAGTGGATCGGCTGAAGGTCCGATTTCTTCTTCTCAAGTCAGCATCTGCATCATCAAAATATGAAACCATGTATGATGAATTTGTGGACTTATTGGCGTCAAACCCTTCCACTCATTGTCTAGTTGCTAATGGCGATTCATTCACGGAGAAGTGGATTGAGTCTGCGACCAATCAAATCAAAGACGTACTCCAGAATTTTGCTGATATGAGTGAAATTTTAGAAATGAAAGAATGTGCCGATGAAGAGGCTATTGCTTTTGCAAGGTGTATTCTTGAATGTGTGCAAGGAGTATATATCGGAAAGAATTCAAACAAAATCTTTCTCTTCGTGACTCCCTTACTCTTGTTTAAAACAATGATTGAAGATGGCCTCTATGCAGATCTTACACACACGATTCTCGTTTCTCTAGGGTAAGCTTGTTGTTTCATCATATTTTTCACCTAGAATTATTTCCTTACACGACTTGAATGATTTCAATATTGTTTGAACTTTTTGCAGCTGGCAGTTAGCATACTTGGACGAACCCAAGCTTGGATGCGATTTGGCTCAAGTCGGTATCAAATCGGCACGCGAAAACCACGCAGCAGAACCCAATTATGCTCTCACCAAATTCTTTGAAATTTGCATTACTGCATGTAAAGATGGTCTGCAGGAAGTGTTACGAGTTTCTGAAGAGGCATTTAAAGCATCTGAACAAATTGAAGAAATTTCTTGGGGAGCTCAAAGCGGAGCATGGCTAGCTCTTTCGTGTATTTTACTTGGTTTAGATCGAGACACAACGAATAACTATTTGGAGGAAGTTAAAACCTTCAATAGAAAGTACTCTAAAGAATTTGAGAGCGATTTGGTAACGTGTCTAGAGCACATTCCTAATATTTTATATGGTGAAGTGGAATCGTTTTCTCCTTCGTTTTTACTTGAAGGAATTGAAGAAACCACTTATTCAAGATTGATCATTTACTTTACAAAGGCGTTAATACATTTTGTCAAAGACGAATTACAAGAGGCAGCAGAACAAATTCATGAGGCTGACGACGTCATTGATGATGCGTTTGGAACGCCGTTTTATTTACTTTACAAGTGGTTTTCAATACTTATATTGACCTCATTTTACGAAAAATATGATGACATTTCAGCAACCAAAGGTAATCAAAAGAAGTCAAAACTCTCAATAATGGAAGTCATGCTGGGACCAAATGCAAAAGCTCCAAAAACCATGAAAGAAAAAACATTGGAGAGAATTTTTGAACACGAAAAGGACGTCATTGATCTCTACGCCAAGTATCCAGTGTTTATGGAGGCTGCCATGGGATTAACATCAGCAGAAATCGCCAAGTTGAATGGAGTGGACTCACTTCAAGTCATACAGCTTTATACATCAGCGTCTGAAATTGCTCAGCGTCAAAATCTTCACTTCTATACAGCCCTTATCCAAACACGACTGGTCGATTTTTGTTTAACTCACCAGACAGATTCTAGGATTTTACGAAACTATTTTGAGGATGCTCTTAAAACATGGAATTATTGTGGTGCAAGTTTGATGGTAAATAAGCTGTCAGAACAATACCAGATTGTTTTTTCGCAACGACACTCAGATGCTCACTCCTTACATCCTCAAGATTCTTTTATGAGTTTCATACCTCCTGATTCGATAGAGTTGTCAAATGTTTTTTCTCAACAAGCAACACATTTATTAGAGTTTACTAATGCCGATCGAGTTTGTGTGATTTTGAAGGAGCCCAACTCGTCAGACTTTAAGCTCGTTTGTGAAAAGGAACAAAATAACGAGACGGAAGTTTTTGAAGATTTATTACTTGTGGATGCAAGTTATAAACTTTGTGTCACAGCGGCCAAACTTGCCATCAAATCACGTAATGCCCTCACAATATCCAACATGCAAGGATATGAACTTACATTGAATCAATTGGCCTCATCATGCGAATATCTGCAGCAAAATGAGATTGTGAAAGAATTAATGGTAATTCCTCTTAGTTGTGACACGCTTGTGAGAGGTGCCATAATGTTAGAGGCATCTAACGAAGGAACCTTTACCAAGGCCTTGACTCGTAGTACGAAATTGATGTTGGACTTGCTCATGGATGGCTTGTCAAAACAGGTCGATCAACTCAAAACTCTCTTAAAATTTACTCCAACAAATAGCTTGACACAAATTGGAAAAGACTTTAGAACGCTTGAGCTCGGGGATTCAGCGATGAAACGCTCCACAGTGGTTTGTGTAGAAGTACGAAATTTTTCTGACCTCATGGAATCATTTTCAGTGCCAGAAACCTTGTCATTTATTAATTCATTCATTGGACAACTCACTCCAGTGGTTGAGAATAATGGTGGATTTGTGGAACGATCACATCACGGAAAACATGTCATTGTTTTTCCTGAAGCTCCTAAAAAAGCCTTGCAAGCAGTCACTGAAATTGTTAAGGTCGTTCGTCAATTTAACAAGGACTTTTCTGTGGGAAATGGCAAAAAAGTACCAATATCCATTGGTATTGGCGTTCATGTAGGATCGTGTGTATTTGGACTTGTTGGTACTGAAGCAAGGTTTGGCACAACATTATTTTCTGAAACTGTTTCAAAATGTTCCCACATTTCAAAGGCATCGAACACACTAGGCGTCATTATATGTACAACAAAGGACTTGCTCGATGCTTGCAATTTGACAGAGGTTCATCTTCAATCTCGAAAACTTGGAAAATTCTTGTTGAAGAATAAGAAAAATCCTGTTCCTCTATTCGAGCTCTATGCCAATGACTGGGTCGAGTACAGTTCAGAGACGTCAAAGCAAGCGATGAAACAACTCGATGAATGCATGGATTTATTTGCCAAGAAAAATTTTGATAAGGTTCTCTCCGTCATTCAAACGTTGGAAAAAACCATTAAGGAAAAATTTGACAGCTCTCAACCATCCATTCTAGGAAGTGTTCCACACATCAAACTCCTTCAGATTTATAGAGACCAATGTACAATGTTAAAAACAAAACAGTCATCCCCGTCTCGTGATTGGGCCGGTGAAATTGCTTTGGATCAAAGTTTTCAACCCAAAATAGAAGTAGAACACACCGTATCTACGCCAAAGACGAATGAGATCAATGAGGAATATGAAAGGAAACTACGAAGCTTACAATCTCAATTGGAACAAGTCAAGATGGAAAATGAGAATTTACGGTCGAACCTTAATACAGAATCGGGTATGGGTTGTTTTTGTGTTCCAAGCAAGAAGAAGGTACATCCAGCGCATGACCAACAATAAACTATTATTATGGATTCTTTTTGGACTCGAGTTGGCTGAGTAGTTTGTCCCACAACAAAAATTGTTTTGAAATTGTTAAAATCTGGAAGAAGCGGCAAATGGTGTTGAATTGTTAGGTAAAATTGTGAAACTGTTCACCACTTACCAAATCGTTATATGCACACAGTTTTTGTTGAATACTGAATGATTGTTGTGTGGAGGAGGAATCTATGTTGTCCATTTCTATTTGAAACGATTTCAAATCATTCAGCTTGTTACAGAGATCTGTGAATTGATTTCGATCGTTTAACGCGTCTAGTAAAGGCAAAAGTCGATCAAGCTCTTCAAATGATTTTGACAAACGGTCAATCATTTCGCTTTGATTTTCAATGAGTCTCCATTGTGCATCTCTCTTTAGAAGTTGCAAAGATTTTTCATCCATTTCTAAATATTCATTTGAAATAGTACCTCTCATACTATATTCATTGGGTAAGGACTCTTTTTCCATCTTTGCATCACTAATACATGACTCATATTCCAGTAAATTGCATTGTTGCATTTTAAGAATAAATTCTTTCATTAGGGGCGTTTCCATCGAGTTGTATGACTCCAATAAATTTCTTAATCTTTTTAAAAGAGATCCTTTTGAGAGTATGGAAGAATTATTTCTATTACTTTTCGTTAATGATGTTTTAGAATTTGCATGCGATTCATTCGGTTCACTGATCAATTCCGATTGGAAGATGGTTGTATGATTGAGAGTTTTATTCTTTGAATACGGAAGAAGAAAACTTGATGCTTCCCATTGCAACATTTCTAACGGAAATAGCCGACATTCCAATTCTTGACATCGTTTCTCGAGCCTTTCTATCATTTCTTTCTTTTTATCATGATTTAAGGATGTGTGCTTTTGAGAGGACATTTTTTATGGCGGCGCAATTGGTACTAGAAACCTGTCAGATATTCGTCAATCCCACGTCAGCTGATTTGAGTAAACTCCAAAGGAATCAAAAATAAAATGAGTGAGTCTCTTCCTGATTGGTTTGCAAGGGTTTGAAGAACCGAAGCAACTTGGGTTCTTACTGCAACAACAGACAAACTGAAACGAAATATAGAGGCCATAGGACGTTACACCATTATTCGCTTCAGCTGAAGCTTGTAAAACAACAGCGTGCCAACGAACAGCTCACGGAAGACAGATCCTTGCTAGCACCCTAAACCAGAACTATTACCAATTCTACTGCATGACATTCAACGAATAAATTTTTTTATGCTTTCATATTCATTTTTGACTTGACGAATATCTGACAGGTTTTTAGTGCGCTTCAACGTCGGATGCGCCGCCATAAAATTGGCAAACTGATCTTTCACAACATTCTTGACTTCTTAACAAATGAAGAAGCTTTGATAACAGATGATTTCAAGTGTGGTTCAAAATTTTGGCTCTTTACAAATTAATAAATTATTAATATAAATTATTCAAAAAAAATGCCCAAACACAAGAAGGGAGGATATTCATTCAAGAACAAGAGCGTTCATGATTTTGATTCCATACAGGGAATTTTGTTTACATGTAATAGTTCAAGGCAGAGAGAAGCCGTTCAGGAAGCGATAGGATTGCTTGAGCAGGTATGACGAATTTTATTGTTTTCCAATGATGACCGTTCTCCCAATCGGGATGAAAAATATTATTTTGAAATTTATTGGTTTTATGGTTATCACAATTATTACTGAATTCGAAAAATACTAATTATTCGGAAAACGTAGTTTGGAGAAAAAATTGTAGAAAATGATACCTTACTCTCCGATATTATAGAAGTGTTAGAAAAGGAAAAGACAAAACAACAAAATGCAACAAAAAAGAGACAAAACAAGATCAATCAAAAATCGAAAAAAGAAAACCCGGAAAAGAAGGTGAATGCATTGACAAATCAAATTGCCTCATCAGAGCCTGTTGTTCAATCCAATCAACAACCAGCAGAAGATGCCATTATAGAAACAGTTCCTTCTCTTAGTGCCTCCAATTCCGTAATTAGTAATGAATCTTTATCCTTTACAGCAAATACATCAACAGAATTACCGAGCGAACAAGGAGCTCCAAGTATGCCATCATCTACCACTGAACAGACGACAACAGCAACCTCAGCATCGGAACAAACTCAACACATTACTCAAACAACACTGACTACATGGCAAGTTAAAGAGAGACAAACACCTTCTGAAGATATTGACTCGAAATTATTGCCTTGTGATTTTTTGGAAGGTGAAGTTAAAATTGTAAAAGATGGTAAAAAAGATTTTGAGAGTTTGGAAACAGGAGTTACAGGTCAAATATTTATCAGAATCAAAAATAGGAAAATATCACCACTGGTTTTGTGCAAGAAAATGGCAAAGAATTTTGAAAAAGCTCATTCTAGAATGGAAGACATTTCATCACGTTTTCTTTTCAAAATGTATCCAATTTTTGACCTTTTTCCTGCCAATGAGAAAAATTTGACCAATCGATTTCAAAGTATGTATATGAATGAATTTGAAAGAGTGAACATTTTGTGTGAAATATTTTAACATTTTTAAAAGAATTATTGGAGGATCATAAAGATGATCTCGACAAACAGTTGAAGTATATGGTACATTTTAAAGCACATCACAGCAATACACTCCAAAAGAAGCTAGCTCTGGACATCATTGAAGAAAAAGTGAAACATTTCAGTGTAGCTGAGATCTACCATCCAAACGAGGAATTTTATGTTTTTCTTATTAAGGGCAGATGTTTATTGGGATACGCCAATGAATGTCAATCTTATAATTTTAACATTAATGCCATGAGACTCATCACTACTCAGGAACAAGAATTGAAAGAGAATCAAAGAATGGCCAGTAAGAGAAAACAAAACGAAACGACTGAAGAAGCATCTCTAGAGATTGCTGACATGATTGAGGACACCACCACACCTGCAGAACCTTCGACAATCACAGAAGATGAGATGGCTGTAATAGAACAGACAACCACAGAAGATGACAAGATGACATCAAGCTCATCAACAAGTTTACCTGAAAATTCTATTGTTATGATTGACATGGACGAAGGAAATGACACGACAACAGAAACCTTACAAGATGAAACTCCCATCACGTACAGCACCGTCACGAAACATATTTATTCCAAACGACGAAAGATTCAAAATCATCCTTCCATTGAGTTAGAAGACATTAAAGTGATTTAACATCTTGTTGATGAACCCTCATGCATTCTCATGATCATACTAAAGGATCCGTGGAAATCACAACAACACGATTCGCCTCCACAAAAGGAATTGCATTTCCCGAACGACATGTCGCCAAATGTCATCACACAAAAATAACTGCTCGCTCAAAAAAATGTTCCAACAACAGCAAGCGGTTGACAGGTCAGCTTTTGAACACCATCATGATGATCCGGTGTCAACCACCACCAACAACAACAACACCACACCAGTTCACACAAACGATTCAACAACAGAATCATCAACAAGTTCAATGAGCTCCGAATGGATTCCCAACTCATCCCACTTGAATCATCATCACGAAACCATCTGTACCTCTCCATCTAGTGAGGAAAATCATCAAGAACGTCGACATCGAATATTATTACCTCATTCGACGAGTTTGAATGACATTTCACAAATGTCAGATGAAGACATTAAAATTCTTTCGAACATTCGACGTAAACGACACAATTTTATTCATAACGACCAATTAGCAAATTCACCAACACAACAACAACATGAATTATTGGAATCCAATTCGATCCATCCAACCACACCAGACACTCCAACTTTGATGCAAAAGAATAACAATACACCATCCATCCGTTCGCACACAACGATCAATACTTTTGGATCTTCAATCGAGTCAGCGGTCACTTATAATTTATTACATGATTTCACAGAAATTGTAAATAATCCATTATTTGGAGAGCAAATTGAATTGTATTATTTTAGAGGAATTTATCCTGCTGTAGATGCTCTGTATGAAACGTTTGATTATGAAGCTGCTTCTCATTTATTGAAATCGGGATTGTTTGATTTTGACACTTATTCTGGATTTTCATTTTTAAAGAAATTGGAAGAGACAAGTGACACTTCGCGAAAGGTTCGAAAATTGAATCCAAGTGGCAGCAGTAACAATTTATTGTTACATCATCGAAAACTTGAAACAACATCTCATGAATCTTCACTCACAAAATCCTCCTCATTCATCCACACTTTACATCAACCTGAACCCTATGAACATTATTTTTCATGTATCGAAGTAAAATCTTTGGAACCACTCTTCACTCAGGAATATCAAGACAAGTATGACGGATTCAATGAGAGAGAATCGAGTACAAATATCATTCGAGATGAAAATGGATCTGTGAAAGCAGCAAGTTTGGATAAATTGATCGTGCTACTAACCTCGAATGAAGAATTCGATAATGAATTCATGCAATTATTTTTACTGACCTACCGATCGTTTACCACGTCGACTGAACTTTTAGAAAAATTAATTCAAAGATATAACACTCCACCTCCTGAACAATGTCTCTTGTATGAGAGAGAAAAAGATTTCGAACGATTGAAAGTTTACTTTGAAAATTTTCACACCAAAATTTTAAAACCCATTCGATTGCGAGTCGGTCAAGTGATGAGTTCATGGCTTCAACATTATTATTATGACTTTAGAGAGGATTCACAATTGAAAATGAAATTGGAACAATTTATTTGTGAAGAAATGAATGAAACTGGAATGAAAACTCTTTCAAAAACTCTTCAATCACTCCTACAGAGATCTTCGAAACGACGTGAAACATTTAAATTACAACAATTAGAAGAAGTGAAATTAAGGCATGAAATTGAGGGAACTCTCCAGCACCATGCCATGACTTCAAACTCTTCTCAAAATCCCTTAAAGAAAATTGCAAGTTTGAATCGTTTAAACCATTTTTCTGAAGTGGAATCTCTCAAATCCACACCGCTATGGCAACTTGACAAACGAACCATTGCTCTTCAACTCACTCTTGTCACGTTTCGACTTTTTGAAAAATTAAGACCTAAAGAATTTTTAAATTTAAATTGGATGAAAGAAACTCGACGAAAGAAAGCTCCAAATATTTATGCCATGATTAATCTTTCGAATGAAATTGGAATGTGGGTGGCTACAGAAATTCTCAATCATGAAGAAGTGAAAGAGAGATCCTATGTGTTGAAAAGATTTATCAAAATTGCAAGTGAATGTGAAAAAACTCACAATTATAATACCATGTATGATATTGTGTCGGGTCTGAATTCAAATCCCATTCATCGATTGAAAAAGAGTTGGGATCTCGTTCCAGAAAAGTGGCGAACAAAATTTCAAGAATTGGTCGAATTGACAAGTCCAAAAAGAAGTTATGCTGCCATGAGACAAGCTCTCTCGAATTATGCAGATCAAACCGTTTTGCCCTATATTGGCATATTTTTAACAGATTTCTTATTCATTGAAGAAGGAAATTCAGATTTTACCAAAGAAGGAAATTTAATTAATTTTTCTAAAAGGAGATTATTGGGTCAATTAATTCGTCAAGTTCAAACCTATCAACAAAATTCATTCAATATTGACATTATTCCAATACTACATCAACGATTGACTCATTTATTGTACAGACCTATGGAAGAATTATATGAAATTAGTTGTAAATTAGAGGCACCTCCTGCACAACCTAAAAAGAACAAGAAGAAACCACTCGTTGTTGTGTACAGTACCGAAGAATTGGATGATACAAAACGTGTGAGTGTTGAACCAGCTTCACCATCAGTGGTTGCAGCAACAAGTACTGATCTTTCCGATGAATGTCAAAATGTCATGACAAGATCTTCATCACCCATCATCCAGAGATCATCCATGTGTGAAATTACCATAACCACCTCAACCACGACGACATTAATGAATGGTGAAACTATTGTCACGTTAGAATTGTCAAGTAGTAGTTATCAAGAAGATCCTGCAATGGTCGTCACGGAAATTCAACACGATGAAGAAAATTTCACAAAAAAACGAACAAATTCTGAACTAGTGACTCATACTTCACAAGATCATGCAACACCAAGTAAGGTCATGGATGAATCTCATCATCATTCCCGAACGAACAGTAATCATTAAGATTGAAAATAGTTGTTCATCTTCTGCAAGAAAAATTAAAGATGAAATCTGACAAATCGAATAAGGACGAATAAACCTATTAACATGTTTCGTCGTTTTTTGGTTGCAGCTAGAGCAATGCGTGACCTTGCATGGAAACCGTGAAAACCTTTTTAAAATCCGCTTGATTAAAAACTCAACAAAATGCGGGAATTGTTTGGCGCCATTTTCAACGCTTGCATCATCAAAAAAAAATTCAGAATTTTCGGAGTAACGGCCTGTCATCATTTTTTGAGAAAATTCTTTTTTCATCATCAGCAACAACTATTGATCATCGGCCGGAACCAATATTCACACTAATTAACAACTGTTGTAAAAATGTTTTATTCTGAATTTATCCTCACCAAGAAAGGACCTCTTGCCAAGGTCTGGCTTGCAGCTCACTGGGACAAGAAATTAAACAAACAAACGATTGCGAGCTTGAATTTAGAGAAATCTGTTAAGAGTATTGTGGATCCATCGGTTCCTATTGCTCTGAGAACGAACGGACACTTGTTGTTGGGTGTGGTCAAAATTTATTCCAGAAAAGTGAAATATGTGTTGGCCGAATGTAATGAAACTTTGACAAAGATTAAATTACAGGCAAAAACTAAAGACGTTACCGATGAGAATATCAATATGCCTGTTCAACACATGGTCGCTACTAAAAATCAAATTACATTGCCAGAAGTCAGTGATTTGGATTTGTTGTTACTTCCTAATGCTGCTGCCATTACTTTGGAACTTGGAGAAAATTGGCAAGCTAATATCAAAGATATTACATTGGTTGATTATGCAGCATGGTCAACAGAAGAATCAATTGAACCAGTATGTATTTGTTTTTTTTTTGAATGGATGAAATTGACCAAGGTGGATCATCAACTGTGACACTTGTGACATTATTGTGTTATATTTGTTTGATTTATTATTCATGATCATCTCAAAATGACGATGATTTTAATAATGACACTCTCTGAAATGATGGATTGCATGTGAAATATTAAAACTTGGTGCAACTTAGGTTTCATTGGAAGTACCAACCACTCCAGGAGGACCAGGTGTCACAACACCTTTATCAGTTGAAGCTCAGAGAGCACTCAGCACTGGTTTGCAACCTCCATCCACTGGTGGTGTCATGCTTGGTGATAAGGCCTTTGAACAAGGTATCAATATTCAACAAATCATGCAACCATTTGGAGGACCAGGTGAAGCCGTTTCACCAGGTGGAGAACCAATGCAATTTGGTGAAATTGGTGGATTAGGAGGAATTGGTTTTGAAGAGCCTATTGAACCAACACGAGAAGAGCGAGCTCCTCAAGAAGAACAACCTGAAGAAGAAGAAGCTCAACCCACTAAAAAACGTAAGAGAAGACCAGGAAAGTTAATTCATGACGATCCAACCAGTTACACTGAAAGATACTACACCAAGAGATTGAAGGAACACAATGATTTGTTGACAGAAAGAAATCGAGCTCCTGCCACCAGAGAAGAATATGAACAAGTAGGAAGAGCATTACCATCTCGAGATATTTGGAAGCAAGCTCCATTCCATATGGATCTTCCACTTGGATTTATTGATTTCTTCTCAACATCCATTGACAAGAGCACAAGTAAGGAAAAGCCCACCAAAGAAAAGCCTGGAGCTGTTCCTACTGCTGCTTTAACACCTGATGAAAGAGAAAGAGCAAGAGCTACCATTACTCCTGGTGTGACACCTGGAGAAGGTCCATTGGAAATTGGTGGTTTTGGAGGAGGTTTTGATATGGGTGGACCTACTGAGGTCTTTGGTGCTGCTGCTGAACCAACTATTGGAAGACCAAGAGCAACCATGGGACCAGGAGAGTTGTCTCCAATTGCAGCTGATCTTGACATTAATGAAGATATCAATGACATGCTTATTACTGCTACAGCTTCCAAAACAAAGACTCCTCTCACAGATCAACGCAAGAAACAAATTATTGAAGATAAGAATAGAATTGAGAAGGAATTGAGAGAAAAGGCAGCAGCAACACCTCAAGTTCGTGTTCCAGGTGTAGCTGTCACAACTCCATCCCCTGCTGGTGTGACTGAAAGAACCGTTAAGGTGTTAGCCATGTTAGAAGAAGGTTTTAAACAAGCAGATACTGACACTCTCAGTCTTACAGAAATGTTACAGGGAAGAAAGAGACAAACTGCTGCCAGATGTTTCTACGAAACACTTGTACTCAAGAGTAAGGGACTTATTGACGTGGCTCAATCTGAACCTTTTGGAGAAATTTTGATCAGAAAGGTCGATTAACCTTTTTGCGTGTAGAAATTTCAATCTCTTCATCATTCAAAATGTATTTATTAGCTCTCTAAGGCAATCCTAAAAATGTTCACAACAACAACAACACTACATTAAAAACATCATGTTTAAATGTTGACAATGCTCGAATAGGTTTGTTGAAATAACGAGCAAACCGAAATTTTTTCATTGCCAAATGTCTTTTGATGGAAAGTGATTATACCAAAACATTAAGGAAATTTAATTAGTATAACAAAGTATGCAGCATCCAAATTACAAAATTGGTCTTTCTAATTCATAAGGTTCATTGACAATTCTTTCGTTCTGTTCAGACTCCTTGCAAAGAACCACGGCATTATGGAAGAGAGTGTCTCTGTCATAGTGAGCCTTTGAAATATCGGTAAGCTCCTTTCTGCGTTCAACCAGACTTGAAGCGGTTGAGGTACGGCAAATATAGAGAAGCTTCTTACATAACTCCATATCATAAATGGAACATCTTTCAGGATACATTAATTTCACACATTGCACGATCATGTTCTCGTATGCATCCAAAATATTACCCATCTTGGAAATGGATTGAATCGTGTATGAAGGCATGTGAATCATTAAAAGTCTATCTTGGTCGCTTTGTTTGGACTCATAATCTCTCAATTTTGCCTCAATATCTGCTTCAATACCTTGCACATCTCTTTTGTATTTCTTTGTTGATGCATTGAGGGTTTGTTTAGCATACTGGCAATAATCTCTGTTGACCAAAACCATATTAATAAGAACTTTCAATAATCTAGTATATTCCAAAGAGTATTCGCTCTTCATCATTTTGATTCTTTCGCAATGATCTTTGTACAAGTTGAAAGCACTTTCAATATCCTCGCTTGTGATTGGTTTTTTAGAATCTGACTCTTGCCATATGGTACCCAACTTCTTGGCAACTTGAAAAACGCGTAAATCTTCCTTGTGATATTTTGAAAGTGGTACATAGGATGCTGCAGCTCCCTTTTCTACTTCATAAAGTGCTTGACGAACTTGAACTCCGAGTACCCACGGATAAGTTGGTGAGGACTCTTTTGCTTGCAAACCAGCCATATACTCATCATAAGAGAGTGGTTCCTCTTTGGGTAATTCAAGAAAAGGGTTTCCGTTCTCATCGTATTTTAACTCGGCATTCTTGTATTTTTCAGTGGCCTCTTTGATGGCCATTGCTTCCTTGTAGAGTCTTCTCTCCTCATTTCTAAAGGTTCTCAAAGGTCTTGTTAATTCATGTTCGTTTTGTTCAGCCAAATTCAATTCATCCTCATCAAACTGATGTTTCTTGTAGGAACATTTTTGAATACTATTTACTGATGAGAGAGAAATGATTGCCGAGTGATGATGAGTGGAAACAGCAACACCCGAAAATACCTTTGATGACGATGAAGAGGAAGAACGAAGAAGAGCTCGGCTCAACATTTTTTTTTCAAAATTTTCATAATAAAAAATATTCATCAAGCCTTGTTTTTCATCCAAGTCTGAAATTGTTGTCGGGAGTTGAAGAAGGACAAACATCGCTGGAAGGAATATTGCTACAAAATCCCGAGACATCCTTGAGCAATGTAATCATAATTTTGTTTGTTCTGATGGAGGAAACATTCCATAAATTTACGGACATTTCAAATTTAAAAAATGTCTTCAGATCAACATCCTTGCAATTACTGTTCAGGTCGTTTCCAGGTCGACCACAATACACATTGTCCCTGCTTCCATTGTGGAAATAATTCTCTCATTCTGTGTTGGAGTTGTAAACATGATCGGACATGTCACTGGTGTGAAAAGTTTTATTGTGAGGAATGTCTGAGTCATGATGATGATACGTTGAAGAGTTATTTTGGTCGTTATTACTGTGCAGAATGTATGAATCAGACATCGGATGATGACCAGTGCAACAGTGATGATGAATCAATCATCTGTTGTTCCAAATGTGATGCAGAAATTGATTCTAGTAGCACCTATATTCCAATCGAATGCAAGGGATGCTGGTCACAGTTCTATGATCTTTGTGAGAGTTGTAAAGATCAATACATTTGTCAAGATTGTGGAGAGTACATTTGTGAAGATTGTAGCAACCGGTTTACTGTTACTAGCAGTCATTCGAGCAACATGTGCATGAGGTGCCACCGTGAAGTAGATGATTCTGGAGAGAAATTTTGCCCAAATTGCTGTTTCTTGTGTAGCTTTTGTCCAGGAATTGTTTGTAAAGAGTGTCATCAAGGAAACAAGATGAGCTTTAGGAATACTTGTCATTGTTGTAAGCTCTCGATGTGTGATCGTTGCAACGAGCATTGTTGTTCAAAATGCTTTTACAACATTTGTGTTTCTTGTGTCAAATTTTGTACGTTTGAGAATTGCTGCAAAGTAATTTGTACAAGCTGTTGTAGAACACAGAAATCGGTGAAATGTACTCTTCACAACTCAAAGAAAAAGAGAGACAGATGCAATTCCATGATATCCCAAACACAACAACTTGGAGACATTATTTTTGACTTTAACAGATAATCATTGAGAAATACACGGCATGGATTGGAATACATCTATCTCTGCAGAGGAGTTCAATGATTGGGAAAACCACTCACCTTGTTCAGCAAATTTTTTGCCGCGTTTCAAATATTTTACAGCTCGCAAAAATTGAAAACATCAAACCTTCTAGGAATTACAATTACGAGAGAGAACAGTCAAAGGTGCAGTTCAACCCCGATCCTATCTATTCGTTTCTTCTAGTAAACAATTAATATCATGAACGGATCATTAAACTTGAGCAGTATTAACGGAGAGAGCTCGATCGAGTCGAGTAGTTTGTTGGACACTTCTACCGACGGAGGGGCCTACAAAAGTGCAGAGAACGACTTGGGTGGCACTGTTGAGAGTCATTATGATCATGTTCATGTTTGTATTCGATTGGCTCCGGTGCCAGGTAGGTTACATTAATGGTTATGCACGAATGGCACATTCACTGTTTGAATGATTTTTTAAATCAATCTCAACAACAACAGCCGAAGAATCAAGTGCCAATGCTCAAAACATAATTGAAATTTCCGATGTCAACAAACTCATTGCATATCATCCAGAGAGTAGAGAAGGATTATTATACAAATTTGATCACTGTTTTGACAGCGAAACGTCAAATAATGAAATATTCGAATCGGTTTGTGTGCCCCTATTGAATGCTGTCATTGAGGGATATAATGGCACAATTATTTCTTACGGTTCTTCAAGAACTGGTAAAACAGAAATGATGATTGGAAATGAGCGAGAGGAAGGAATTGTCGATCTGACATTTCGAGAAGGATACTCTTATTTATCTTCAGTGGCAGATAAGGTTGCGTACTCGATTTCATTTTCGTTTTGGGAAATGAGCAATGACACAATATTGGATCTTCTTGATCCTGACGATGAAAAAGAGTTGAAACTTAAAAAACACACCAAACAAGGTGTATTCATTACAAATTTGAAAGAAATGCAAGTGGAGAGTTGGGAGCAATTACAATCATTGATTGACGATGGCATTCGACGAAGTCAAAAATTGACAGCTCAACGAAAGATCAGACTCCATTCGTTCATGAGATTGAGATTGACAAGAAATGACTTGGACCATCCAGAACAAGATGTCTCCTCCTCGCTCATGTTTGTAAATTTGAAAGGAACTGAAAGAATTGGTAAAATGGGAGCCAAGGGCGAACATTTGAAAGAAGGAGCAAGCTTGAACAAGAGTTTGACTGCATTCGGTAATGCCATCCACAATGTTGTGCATCATACCAAAGTCAAGGGAGCAAAAACCTCAAATGTGAATATTAATAGCTTATTTGGAGATTCAATGGTCACAGCTGTTCTCAGCGAGGCACTCGGAGGGAAAAGTGCTTCAGTGATCATTGGCTCCATTTCACAAACAGAATTCCACTATTTGGAAACCATGGAAGCTTTGGAAAATTTGAGAATTGCCAGACACATTTCTACATTCCCAAAAAAGCAAATACTCAACACGAAGGTCATAGAAATACTCAACAGGATCAAAGCACTCGAAAAAGTTTGTGCTGAAGATAAACTAGCTCCAGGCCATCCTCCTACTGAGGAGCAAGAAAAACTCGAATCCTTAAAACAACTTTATCGAAAATACCTAGCTGGAATGATTGAATTGGATGATTTAAGCAAATCGAAAGAGAATGGAGTTGAACTTCAACCCATTCCAGACAAGAAACTTCCAAAAGCTCAATTATGGAAACAAAACGATATGAAATCTCAGAGGCATGGAATGCGAGCGACTGTGTACAAACCAACGGGACAAGCAGGTGTGAAACCCAAAGAAACTTATAAAGGTCAATGGATGGATCACCAAAAACATGGCTATGGTGAGGAAGACACTCAGAAATTCAATTACAAGGGATGTTGGGCCAATGGTAAGAAAGAAGGAGAAGGAGTATTGTATTCGAAAGAAAAATCGAAAAAGATCTACAATGGAGAATGGAAGAATGGTCTCAAGCACGGTAAAGGTATCTATTATTACGATAATGGAGAAATCTATGAAGGAGATTGGGCCAACGACATGAGATGGGGCTATGGTACCATGTATTTCATCGATGGCACCAAATACGAAGGAGAATGGGCCAATGATAAACAACATGGAACAGGTTGTACCATTGAAAAGAATGGAGATCGATTTGAAGGAAGTTACTTAGATGGTTTAAAACATGGTCCAGGTATTTATTATTACATTACAGCAGGTCAAAAATATGTGGGAGAATGGTTTAAGGGAGTTCCAAAATGTGGTCAACTTTTTAAAGATGTAGAATATGAAGAAAGTATCGATCCAGAGAATCTTCCAAAGGATATTCCTGAAAATAAGTTACTGGATCGAGAACGAGTCATTGAAGATGCTGTGACTTCGGTACGATTGTTAATGGAGCAACAAGGTGTTTTACCTTTGGTCACACGAGAGAATGTATATGATTAATAACAAGTTACCACTTTAAGGCTGCTGACATTCCCAAATAACAATTTTGATAAATTTATCCATTCACCAGGAAATTTTCGAGGTCGAAGAGAGCCACGTCAGCATTTAACAATCCTGAACGAAATTGCTGCCCTGATTATAAAAAAAATGTCTTCATCATCAACCACTCAAGCTCCACAACAAACCGAAAACAAGGTGACTTTCAAAATCACATTGACTTCACATCCAAAACAACCTTTTAGAACGTATGTAAATAATATTCCTAAACAGTCTCTGATATTAAATTCGATTGCAATTCTCGGAACCATTAAATTCATAATGATTCATAATTCTTTTACAATCGATATGAATGAAATATTGAAATACTCTCAATCATCACGGTTCGGACAAAACCATTCATTCATCAACTGAATTCAACGAAAATGCATCCATTCTGGATGAATCCGAAATTAATTTTCAAAATATTTTCTTTAAAATCTCTCTCATGAACAGAATCAAAGTTCCAGAAAGTGCTCCATTCACAGCTGTCCTCAAATACGCAGCTGAAGAATTTCAAATTTCAGCTGAAACAAGTGCCATTCTCTCCAATGATGGTATCGGAATCAATCCAAGTCAAACTGCAGGAAATGTTTGGTTAAAGTATGGCTCTGATTTGCGTATCATTCCACGAGACAAGGTCGGAACGAATTAAACGTGTCATATTTTGTGAACAATTAATTTTTACAGCTGTGTGTATTTTCGGATCAATAATTCGAATTTTGGAATTTGTACAATTTACAAGTTGATGTACAATTTTTACACCTTTCCTTTTCACCCCTTTCATGGAGAGTAGTTTACCAGTAACACATCATTATTTGTACAGAACGGATTGAGGTCGTTTTGCAGGACTCGACGATGACACTACATTTCCAGTGCCAGGACTTGCACTATTTGTGGTATTATTGGAAAGTTTTTCAAAGAATTGCAATCGTTGACTTAATGGTAAATTATCATTCTTCACAGAAGCATTCGAAGGTGAACTAGTCACTGGTGACGAAGACACTGTTGAATTCTTATTATTCATCGATGAAACAATATCCAAAGTCATTTTCTTTTGTTTCGTCATGGGAGAGTCCACTAATTCTGTATTGTTACTAGTCACATTCTTTGTTTGATTTGTTGTTGCAGTCGTGGTTGTGGCCATCGATCGATTGGTTGGCGTCGAGTTTGCAACATGGCCACTTGATCTTGGTGTATTCATGGTCGTTGTCGTAGTAGTAGTGGTAGTATTGGAGTTATTATTACTCGATCTTGGTGTGGTCATGGTCGTATTGTTGTTATTGTTGTTTAAATTATTCGCTCTTGGTGTTGAACTTCCATTATTATTATTATTTGTATTTGGACTTGTCGTGGTTGAAATATTCTTGAGTTGAAATTGTGGCTTATTCATGGTAGTCTGCACTGATGCATTCACTGCTTCTTTGGAATTTAGAACTTCTTGCTTGCTCAATTTGTTGAGTGACAAGTTTGGAGAAGAATTATTTGGAAAGTGTTTCACACTATTATTACCACTACCACTTGTATGCATAGTTGTTGGTATGGTTGTTGTTGCTGTCGTAGCCATGTTCGTATGACTTGCACTATATGGATGTCGAGGTGAAGAATGACCACTACTGCCACTTGTCAATGACGTGTTCGACAAGACGGGTGATTCCAAAGAAAGTGACGCTCTCGAAGGAGTCGACGATCCTTTCGACGACATCATGGCTGCTTTTCTTGGAGATGTCAACGAAAGATCATCTTGACTTTGCTGCTGTTTCGGAGCTGTCGGAAGTGGTTTCGCCTTTCTTTCTCCGCCAATTCCCATCAATTGTCCGTGTTGTTTCAAAACTTCTTGTAATCTCTTGATTTCATTATCTTTTTGAATGAGTTGTTTGTATAAATCTTGAATAATATTTTTCATAATTTCAACAGTTTCATTTTGAGAGGAGGATTCTTTTCTTGAATCATTGCCACGGTGTTTGAAAAGAGAAGACAGAGAAGCAGTGAGTGAAGTGTCCGAATCACTGTCACTTGTCAAGATGGGTGAGGAAATTTCAGAGGTATTGGAGAGAGTGCAGGTCGATGTGGAATCATCCAAATTGGGTGATTGAGAATTATTTCCATGATTCACAATAATTTGTGAAATGTTTTGTTGAAGTACGGATCCTCCTTTAAATAATCCACCGACAAAACGTTTCATTAAATTTGCAGCACCTAATGCATGATTGTCTCCTCCTCCTCCTCCGACAGCATTGGAATCTAAATGATCTCCTGAATTATTCAAATCATCCAAAGAGGATGAATCATTGTGATCTCCCAAATTTGGAGAACTATTACCAAAATTGGTAGTATTTGAAGTTACAGCATTGGGAAAGAGAGAAGAAGATCTCTTTTTCTTGGTCTTTTCATGTTGTTGTGA
Source organism: Naegleria lovaniensis (assembly GCF_003324165.1). Taxonomy (NCBI): domain Eukaryota; phylum Heterolobosea; class Eutetramitea; order Acrasida; family Naegleriidae; genus Naegleria; species Naegleria lovaniensis. Next base: position 136,040 of record NW_025407848.1, read on the forward strand.
ATGAGAAGCAATCTTTTCACGAACTTTCTTAATGATAAACTTTTCGAAAAAGTCAGAACTCAGATACGATTCAAAACTGTCTTGTTTCAATTGCAAATTAATTTGAACGGTCAATTCGTTGAAAGCATGTTGAATTTTTGTCCACAATATTTCTGGAGTTAACATGGTGTTACCTTCTGACGCCACATTGACATTTGACATTTTTGATTCATTCATACTATTGTTAGTAGAATTCACAAAACTCTTAACGTCTTCAAAATTTTCCACAATTCTCATTCTCATCTTGTCAGTAATATTCAACTCTTTCGGAGATTCCAATTTCACAAAAGTATCAATCAACGATTGTGTCTGTTCCATCATGTGAGGCACCGATCGCAAACTCTTTACATTCTCCAATTGCAGTAAATACAATAAATTTTCATCGCAATGAGTGACTTGAGTGAGATATTCCAAGAAACATTGACAAGCTTCTTTATCTCTCATGATGGTGGAATAATTAAAGTAATGTTGAATTTTAATATGAGGAGAAGAAGAAGGACATGTTACAGTAGTAGTATTGTTGTTGGTATTATTTTGATTATTATTTTGTGTATTATTATTATTATTATTATTATTTTGCGTATTATTTTGTGTGGATGATGATGATGGTAGTGAAGTAGGTGGACTTGTTGTTGTTGTTGGAGAAGTAGAACCCGATGAGGAGGATGATGAAAAAGAGGAGTACATTGCTCCTCCTCCTCCTCCTCCTTCACTTGTTGTTGTTGTTATTTGAATGCTCATGTTTGATGATGATGATGATGAACACAATGGATTCGAAAAAGGAATTAGAACACAATGTGTCGTAGAACAAGATTGTGATGATAATGCGCTTGGGATAGTCGTCGTTTGTGTTTTTCGAAAAACACAATCAGGTTGTCGTGATGCTGATAATAGTGATGAACCAAATGCTAGCCCTGTTGTTGTTGTTGTCAATTTTCTTCTGGTTGACTGTTGACGTTAAAGTTTTGGAGAAGGAAATGGCAAGCTGACGCTTGTTTGGGTTGATTGCGCAATGTTATGCGTTATGAATGGACAAAAGGAAGATGGAAATTGGCAATTCTATAACCAAAGACTTGAATGACATGTCTTCCAACAACAGACACAAAAGTATTGTTTGTGACTCGACAACGAAAGAAAAAGTACAACAATGAAAAGTGCTTTGAAAAGAATACTTTTCATTAATTGTACTACCACTCGAATGAGGGCCCTTTCAAACCTGCAGCCGCAGCAAACAGCCGAAAAGGACGGCTGCCAGCTCCTGCTGACTTCCCAAACTTTGTGGAAATCCAGAATCCTCCAGAATCCGGATGTTTATGGATTTTGGCGGTTGTTTTTGGCTTTAAAACGAATAAAATTTTTAACAACAAAAATGCAAAACAACAACAGCAACAACAACAACAATTCCTAACAAGCTTTGGCATGTTATCCTTGAACGAAATGAATTCAAATGTGGAGCTAGACAACCACATCAACGTACATCCACGAAACGAATTCTGATCTTCATCTTCTCTATGACTATCTTACCGATATAAAATTCACACCATCAGACATCAATTCAGTAATTCGTATTTTTGAAGAAAATGCTATCAGAAGCATTGCTTGTTCTAACTTTTATTTGATGATGAAGAGATCATGTCATTTGCACTTCCAAAATCCATCATCAAAGCAGCAATTTCTTTCCGAATGCAACCCGAAAATGATAATCCAAACCAAAGATTTCACGTAAAAACAAGATTATGACTGAAGATGATGTCAAACAAATGTTCATAACAAGAGAGCTTTGTGGAATCGCTCGCATCTTCCTCAAAGAAAAAGAAACAAATCATAACAATACTGACATCGAAGATGATGATGAGTCAATTTATAGTTCGACTTCAAGGTAGATAAATTGTCAATTTATCCATTATTGTTGTTATTAATGATCGGTTTGTTTGACAATGTATAGAGTTCAATCATCACCCAACAACAGAGTATTTTTGCCTTTTCAACTGCAAGAATATATGATCGAGAATTTTTATGGAGTGGCTCGACAATATTGTGGCTCCAATACCAATCTGAACGCTGAAAATTTCTTGAATGCTCTCAATAATTTTTTAAGTGCCTTAATTGTTGACTTATAATTCAACAAAGAGAAAGATCAATCCACAAGATTACCATATGAGTATTATTGTTGCTTCCAATCACCAGAACATATTAATTATATTGTTATTGGTGAATTTGAAAGAGCATGTCGCACTTTTGCCATGCTTCCAGATGCTGAATATGAAGCTCCAACCATTCATACTCTATTGTTTAATTTGAATATACCTGGTATTGAAGTTTTACTTACAAAAGAATTCAAATTGAAACAATATTCGAATAATGACATTATGGAATTCGATAAATTGGAGCAGCAATGAAACAGAACACATCAACCACACAACATGCTGCAAAATTTCAAAAACAAACAATCCAATGCACATATCACCATTGGAGGAATTACCTTTCACAAACAACAATTGATACATCAAGTAACATTTAGTCACAAAACTTCTTGTGATGTTTCGAGATATAGAAGGTTCGATAAGAGAAAACCTAACACTATCTCACAACAATCAAACTCCCTCTCATGGCAACTCTATTCTCTACTGACTTCTCAAGAACAAATTGAAAAACCAGAAGCAAATCAGACTCTCAATTCCGAATATTTAAGCATTGGTGATTATGTTCTCCAATTAGATGAAAACAATTATGTCTTCATCTGCCAAATTAAGCAAATCAAACAGTGGACAAAAAGGACTAAGAAGAACAAAACCTTTGTGGCTGAATGGCTGTTTGCTGCGGCTGCAGGTTTGAATGGGCCCTCACTCGAATAGAAGAAAGGATCATTCGTCTTTTGTTATCAATTTGGATTGCTATTTGGAATCCGTTGCCTGAAAACTCTCAAATCAGCGACGGATTTGACAAGGGACTAGCCAAAAAAGACAGCTCAACAACTGAGGTATCCAGTGGTTTCTAGATCTTTACTTTGGGATGATACAACAATTCCGTTGAATTTATTACAGAGGTGTTGGTTTAAGAGAGAATATCGTGTACATTAATCCACCATTTCATCATCACTATTATCAGCATCACCAATTTCAGCATCACCATTTTCCAAATAAAAGTTTACAAAATCCTTCAATACTTGATATGGATTTGCTGTACCTTGTGCAATCTGGAACAGGTATGACTTAAATTTTGGGTCAAGGTCAGCAGTTTCTTTCCAAGCAGTAATGACTGATTGTAATTTTTGATTTGGATTTAGTTGCTTCTTAAACTTCAATCTTAATTTTGGCTTAATCATGATATAAAAACATTTCAATAAGCTCTCACAGTCATATCTGGCCTGATATTGAATTGGGTTGTCAATAATCCAATTTTGTGCATACTCTTCTGCACAAAACACTGCTGTACCAGCAAATCCATCCATGGACATCGGGTCTTTCAAAACAAAACCCCATGTTTCGATAATGTAAACAACAAGAGTTTGGAATTAATTGGAGGAAAACTAATGGGTTTGTAACTCGCCAAACATCCATCCTTTGGAAAAGGATTGGTGTTTGAGGGATTTTCTGCATAATTTGTCATTAGACTTTATTGTCAATTGTCAGCTCAACTTTAAACTTTATAACCATTATACTTACCAAAACGTGCATTCATTTGAAAGACGAGAAACATGACTCAAAGAGACAAATTCACTCATCATAGCCTGGATATGGATTACAACATGAATCAATGTTGGGGCTGGTTTGGAAGAGACTTGTTGTTGTGGCTCAGTGTGTTGGAATTTGCAAACCACGCAATTGAAATGCATTGGATGTGTTGATTTTTTATTTGATGATGATGATTTACCTGCCAATAGCACACACTCCACGCATTTAAGGCTTTTAATATAGCCATGTTGTAGTTATTAAGCGGTAAGAACTTGATTGTTCTTCAGGGAATGTAATGAATTGAGGCGGCAAAATGAATGTAAGGCTTGCGTTCAATGACACAGGTGAAGGGATATGGATTACAATAGGTGAGGGCCCTGACAAATCCGCAGCCGATCATGCAACTTCAGGATTCGACTGATCCTGATCCAAAAATAAAAATCCAGAAATCGCTAGAGCGGATCCTCCGCTTTTCCACTTAAAGTTGGAACAAATCGAAGTCGATGTTTTGTTGTCTTTGGAAGAAGACCGTTAGCACAACAATTCATGAGGCCTTGCAACATCACCAGAAGAGACAGCCAATACCACCCAGCAAGCATTGACCCAGCATTATTTCTTCAGCATTGAATTTGTCCCAAAGTCACTTTACACCAGGACTTGTTCCGGTCCGAGGGCCCTGACAAATCCGCAGCCAGAGCCCACGCATCCTCAGCCGATCATGAAACTTCAGGATTCGATTCATACTGATCCAAAAATAAAAATCCAGGAATCGCTGGAGCGGATCCTCCGCTTTTCCACTGAAAGTTGGAACAAACCGAAGTCTATGTTTTGTTGTCGTTGGAAGACCGTTTACACAACAATTCATGAGGCCTTGTAACATCACCAGAAGGGACACCAACACCACCCAGCAAGCATTGATCCAACATTATTTCATCAGCATTGAATTTGTCCCAAGGACACTTTACATCAGGATGACTTGTTCTGGCCCGAAGAAAACAAACAGCAAAATGACCATCTCCATAATCATTGAAGACAAACAATTTAACAAACGACAGTCTTTGGTCTGTGGATACTTCTTGAAACGTGTCGCGAGTTCGACGTTTCTACAAAACAAAACCCCATCTGATCATTACTCTTTACTTGAAATCGACGAACAACCAAACCACCTGGTGGAGGAAGATCAATTACAGTTGTCGAATAACGAATTCATTAAAATGAAAGTTTTTATTGCAAAATCCTGATTTTTGGATTGAATCGGATCCACCACCCTGCAGCCGTTTGAAAAATGAGAGCCGCTGGATCCGGTGCCACTACGTGGGCTCTGGCTGCGGATTTGTCAGGGCCCTCTCCGGTCCGAAGAAAACAAACAGCAAAAAGACCATCCTTATAATCATTAAAGACCAACAATTTAACAAACGACAGTCTTTGGTCTGTGAATACTTCTTGAAACTTTTCGCGAGTTCGACCGTTTCTACAAAACAAAACACCACCTGATCATTACTCTTTACTTGAAATCGACGAACAACCAAACCACTTGGTGGAGGAAGATCAATTATAGTTGTCGAATAACGTTATTCATTAAAACGAAAGTTTTTATTGCAAAATCCTGATTTTTGGATTGAATCGGATCCACCACCATGCAGCCGTTTGAAAAATGAGAGCCGCTGGATACGGTGCCACTGCGTGGGCTCTGGCTGCGGATTTGTCTGGGCCCTCATTTCATCCTCCTCGAATTCAGTAATTAATTTGGATGTGTTTGGTATATCTTGTATGTGTTGAAGTATAGCCCTTTCTCGTTGAATTGATTCCGATATAACCTCTTGGTTAGAGCTGCACAACTTCATAGCATATTCTTGTGATCGATTATGGGAATCCTTAATGGATACCTTATACACATTGCAAGTTGCACCAAAACCTAATAGTTTCAATAACTTTACAGAACGTTGTGGAGTAGGAACGGGATCTTGCACATTACCGTATTTCATCATTGAATACAAATATTGAACTCCTTTGGACGTGTAATTTTCGCTTTCAATCTTTGGGTTAAACAATTCAAAAGGAACGGTAATCTCGTTGAAGACTTCTGTTTCAGAGAAATAAGAACGTATGAAATGAATTTCTGAATATGTCATCAATGCGGCTATAAACACCGTTCTTTGTTTGTTGGACTCTCTCGCCTTATAAATATAATTAAACACCTGTCCAAGCTGGTCGTCCTTATTAACTTGCACTTTCACTTCCAAAAAGGCCTCAGCAATTTTACTCAAGCCATCATAAAGAGCTAGGTCTGAAATGTTTGAAATTTTAAACTTGTTTGAAACAAGCACAAAGTCCGGTTTGCAGTTTCTTATGGTCTGATAATATCTGGTATCCAAGGCTGTAAACTCAAATTCCTCAGAAAATTTTCTGTTAAAAATCTTTACAATAGCATCTTGAACATCGTTTTCATTATCCAATTTCTTTTGTTTGGATATCTTACAAGTGACCTATTCAACACTTGACAACCAATAAGGATTCTGCACAACAGTGATGGTGTTCTTAATCTTTGAATAAAACTCACGATACGATGACGTTGTATCATCAATACGTGAAACAGTTGAGGTGTTGAACCTTTGCAAGTTCTACCTGAGCAGTTAGTTGTTTTGTTCTCTCTTGAACAATCATTCTTTGAGCGTCCAATTGCTTTGTTCGCTCTTCGGAAAAGATTTGTTTTGTTCTCTCTTTCTCTTGCTCTTGCTTTGTTTTCTCTTGCTCTTGCTTTGTTCTCTCTTGCTCTTGCTTTGTTTTCTCTTGCTCTTCAAGAAATCCCAAAAACTTCAAAACAACATCTTTGTCTAAATTCGGACTCATTAGTAATGAGAGTAACATATTCGTTGGGGAATTGTTGTTGGTATCAAGATCGAAAGACGATGGAAGAAGTGGAGTGGTCATGTTATATTTTTTTCTTTTATTCCCGCTAAAGCCGTAATGTTTATATTTCTTATGATGATAGTAAAACTCTAAGGCAATTTGTTCCAAGAATCAACAATTCCTCTCAAAAGAATTATCAAAGTGTTAAATTTAACCCTTAAGCGCACTCGAAAACATTTTGAACAAGGGTTTTCTTCCACCATTAAGAGGATGACGGCTCTCATGAACCCATTTACAAGAAGAAAGCAAGTGCCACGTGGCTCGGTCCGAGGAGCTCGTAAATCCATTACTCCTCTCATCAAGGCGGAAAAGAAGGAACAAGAATATAAGAGATATCATGAAACAAAACAAGCCGTTGTAGAAGCAAGAAAAAAGAGAAAAACAACTGATACTGTTTTCACGGAAAGAAATGGTACTCATATTCCACAACCTCGGGTTGATGAGGTTGAGAATTTACGGCAAGGATGGAAGGAAGTATTCTTGGTCGGAATGGAATTGTTATGATTTGGCTTATCAAATCCGTGCAAATGAAAGGAGTTAACGAGGAAATTATTGATATGAAAAAATTGAAAATGTCTTGGACTCCTTTGATCCCTAAGGCTAATCAAAGAAAGAGAATTAATTATGCAAATCTTCCTCATGTGTTTGCATTGTATTGCAATTTGAGAAGAAATTTTTTGTCAAGAATGAAGGAAGAAGACATCAGGGTCTATGAATATTGTCTGCCATATTGTTTCAGGCCATGAGAGTCATTGACGAAATTAAGAAGGACAATAGTGGTACCCTTGCAAAGTTGTACGTGTTGGACAAGTCAGGAAGTGTACAATTCAGTTTGGATTCAAAAGAGGATCCTCGATTTCTGCCAAACCATTTCTTTCCGTTCGCCACAAACAATTTCTGCATTTCCTCCACTCTTGGATGCGTCATCAAGAACATGATCACTAATGCCGCAATGGTTGAATTATGCAAAGCATAAAATCCTAACGCCACATACTTGTTCAAGAAATACAATGGAATGCATGAAACTGCCACAAATTGACCCCCCATCGAGACTGAAATGGCCATCAAGATTTGAATGACCTTCTTCAATGCATGTTGTTTCATTTGAATAATTTTCAATTGCTCTCCCGTGTAGACTTGTTCAGCGTGATCATCTCGTTGTTGCTGATGTTCTTGCTGAAGAAAGATTTCTGACGTGATGTCAGATGCAGGAGTTTGTGGAGAACTCGTAATTTCACAGAATTCACAATCTGTGGATTCATATTTTCATGATTATTAGGTTTGTTGAAATAATTATGAACACTCATTCGCTCGTCCTTCACCTGCTTTTAAGGCTTTCATAATTTTTGCAGCATTGGTCTATCAGTAGCCACACAAACACGAATTTAGCGAGATTTTCATTTGTGGTTGGAATAAATTGAATGTTTGCACTACTTACAAACAAGATGAGAAACAGTAGAGTTGTCTCAAACATGAATAGTAAGGTCGAAAAGAAGAATATGGCCTATTCGAATGATTTTAACAGTTTCGTGTCTCCCAATACTGCTTTCAAAATTTCCATAACCAATAACAGAAGAGCCATCAGAGTAGTCATAACAATGACAAGAATTTGAAACACGATACAATATCTTACAATTTTAAATCTCTTCTCTGGGGTGGCTCCAATATCCTTTGAAGATCGAACACTATTAGGGTACAATTTTCATTAATTGTTATCAATTGTTGTTGTTGATTTCCTCATAACAAAATACCTACAATACCATAATTATGGCAATGTTGGAAATTAAGAAAAATTCGACAAACGTGACCCAGCATGTGATACTTGGGTCAACTCCTTTCAACACTCCATACACGATATTGGCTGTTATTACTTACGAGGCGGTCAAAGAACTAAATTCGGCTCCCAAACGTGTCATCACCACACAAAGTGTAAAAATCCAATTCATGTCCATACACGTTCAACCAAAATAAAAAATGAAAAACCATAATTTTCCAAATAAAAAAATGATGCCTCACAGCCTTTACATGCTCACGAAGAAGGCAAATTTTTCAAAAACAGTTCTAGTCCAGGGAATCTCGCGTTGTTATTGATCGTCAAGTGAAACACGCGATTGCTAATTGCAAACTGTCCCAATTACTCTACCAACCACTGCCGTAAAGGTGGTGGGTGGTAATTTTTGGACTCTGAAAGCTCTTCAGAGTAATCAACAAGAGAAAATTAAAGATGATGATGGAGAGGAAGGAGGCTTGAAAAGGGCAACAGCTCGCATCGCCCTGTAACTCTTTTCCAACCAAGAGGTTGTTTTCATCTTGGATTTCATCAAGATCAATTTAACAAAAAAAATTGTGGTCATTCGTGTATTAATGGGCTTATTTCATTCCAAGAGATCACCATCTCATTCCACTCTAGCGACATGCGAAATGCAGCAGCAAAAATCCACCTCGAATCCATCCACATTTGAGCATGACGAGGAGGCAAAGAATACATTGAACTCTTCACATCAACCCATTGCTCAAGATTCAACGCGAAGAACCAGTGTGGACATTGTGCGGGGGCAAGCTTCAAGAGTTTGATTTTAAGATCTTTGTACAAACTTTGTAACAAGTTGACAAGCTTGTCAGTTCATTACAAGTAAAACATGTCCATCAGTTGCTTCATGACAATTTGCATTCTGTCACTCACTCTCAATGCACATCCATCGTCATGATGTTCTGAATATTGATGATGGTTGTAATTATGAAAAATCATAAGCGCGGGAGTGTCTGGGACTTGGTCGCTGAAACAACTACAATTTTTCTAAAGTCCCAAAAAAAACGCGTACACTTCCTAAAAGCGGGTTCAGAACGATCATCATCAATTGATATCGGGGAGAGACACCTCACGACTACTACAACAATAACAACAACTCATTATCACATCAACCATCATCATCATTATTGAATCTAAGAAACTACCCATCAGTTTTTATCAAATTTTCAAACACTTACATTAATTCTCCACATGTCCATGTTTTATATTGGTGAGGATAAACCAAAATCTGTTGGAGGAGGTGATTCTGACGTTTTGGATAACTTGGATGATGCCCTACCTGGAGTCTTGGGATCCTCTCAAGACGTGGTCATTAAACAAAAGTTTGATATCATGAGACAAGCCGCAGAGAGAACCTCCAGACAAAACAGTAGAGGAATGAATATGATTCAATCATCAAGACCAATAAGTTCCCGTGGCTATTCAAGAGCAAGTAGTGCGAGAACTCCACCAACACCTCAAACATCATCTTCCTCAACACCTCTTGGCCAAGGATATAACTCTTCAAACTCGCTCAACAATGATCCCAATCGTTGGTCGGACGATGTAGATGATTTGGATGATATGGGTGGATCTTCCCAAACGAATCGACACACTACATCATCCTCTTCATCTTCAAGACCTTCCAGTGCAAGCTCAAATCCAACCGCTCTTGAGAAGGATTTGGTTGAGAGAGGCATTACTCCAACATTTAATCCATTACAGGAACAGAAAGAACGCGACAATAGAGCTCCAAAAATTCAAGAAGAGAAAGTTCCTGTGAAACCGTCACCAAATACTGAAAAATCAGATGAGGATGATTTTGAAAGCGTTGCTGGATTGAATATTCGAGACTTGAGATCATTTGTTGTCAAGCCACCTCCAAATCGTGATCAATGGGTCCGATGCTACATTCTCCGAGATACCTCCAAAATGAACAAGATGTTCCCAAGATATTTCATGTATGCTGAACGAGGTAGTACATTCCTTCTCTCTGCCAAGAAGAGAAAAGGTAACAAGTCTTCAAATTACTGTGTTTCTCTCAGTAAGGAAGATATTAGTAGAAGTAGTGATACTTTCATTGGAAAGTTGAGAAGCAACTTCCTAGGTACGGAATTCCAACTGTTTGACAATGGTGAAAAAGCAGCAAAACTAAAGCCTGGAACACACTTGAGAAATAATCTAGCCTCAATTGTGTATGAGACCAATTTGTTCGGAAGTAAGGGCCCAAGAAAATTCACCGTTGTCATTCCTGATGCCAACGAAGAGAATGAATTATATCAATTTCCAGATAACGGAACGTCACTCATTACGAAATTCAAGACTGGAGATTGGCATCATTTGAAAGTGTTAAAGAACAAATTCCCTGTGTGGAATGAAAGATTGAAGGCATATGTTCTCAATTTTAACGGCAGAGTCACAATGGCTTCAGTGAAAAACTTCCAGCTCGTCGAGCCCAACAATCCAAACAAAGTCTTCCTCCAATTTGGTAAAGTGGATGAAGATCGTTTCAATATTGATTTCAAATATCCACTTTCTGCTTTGCAAGCCTTCTCGATAGCCATTTCTTCATTTGATTCAAAGCTTGCTTGTGAATAAGAAATTTAGGTTATTTCTCGTATTATGGAGTTATTTAGGAAATCTCTCCTATCACCAATTTCAAGTTGTACAGCAAAATGCTTACTTTGTAGCAATAAACAACACCAACAAACTAATTATTCTTCTAATGTGTGTGTTGGATTAATATGAATATCAGCATTGAGTGTGCTTGCTCACTGGCCACAGTCACATAAATTTGTAATATTGAATCGAATTGTGTCATGTATTCATCGTCGAGGTTGATTTATTCTTTCTCTACTCTCTGTTCCAAATGTTCGACAATATAATCAAAAAGTATTTCTCTCGAAATTCCCTTATAGCTTGGGAAATAATTCACATCGACAACATAGTATTGTGAACAGGATGTAGCATCTCCTCGACAATCTTTGACAAGATCAAATCCAAAAAGAGAAACATCAAGTGCCTTTCTCAACTGATTGCTCACTTGCTTGAAAATAAAATCGTGTTGTTCAGACTGAATATTTTCGTCATACGAAATCTCTGTTAAGGAACTTTCCACAACGGACGTGTCACTAATACTAGAGTCGAATGGCTTCTGGCTGTCAAATGTAATGATGTTTGCGTTTTCTTGTGATGAACTCAAATTTTTAAGAGATGGCTTGATTTGATAGAATACCCGTTCGCCAATCACATAAATTTTGTAAAGGGTCGAATTGTGATTCACAAATTGTTGAGCGATCAGAGGTGTAGATACCGTATGCTGCATTGCGTCATTGTTGTCTCCGTACACAACTCGTTTGAATTGCTCATTATTGAAAACGATGGCCATGTGATGAGTTTCAGATTTTCCACAAGCAGCCACAGTCTTACAAACCAAAGGATAGGATATAGATTCGCTCTGTTGCAATAATAGCTTGTCTAAATCTTGTTTTTCACTAATGAAATACATGTGTGGTATTTTCACATTTGTACTTGACGCTAATTGCGTCTCAAGGAAGTTATGAATTTCAATTCTATCCAAAAATCTTCTAGTGACATGCAATGGCTCTACTACCTTCATACCGTCCTTCTCATGGAGATCAATGTAGTATTGAAGATTTTTTAAACGTCTTGCAGCATGAATGTCGGATTTTTCAATTACCATATCATCAGTTACTTTGAAGAAAAGTACATCTACTCTTGGTTGTTTTTTGATCCATTCGTAATCATGGTCATCAGAGCTAATTTTTTCATCAATATTCTGAGTTGATTTTTCAATCACAATCTCAACGCATGAGCAAATATTCTTTCTCACCCTATTGCAATATTCAACAAATGGTTCAAAAAATTGTTTGTTTTTCTTCACGTTTCCGACATAGCCAATCACAAAAGGTTTTCGTTCACCAAGTTGTGATGATGGGTGTTGTTGACTCATTTTTTTTGTAATCTCAAAACAGAGAATAACGTTAAATACACTCGAGAATGCATTCTTTAGCTCATTGTCGAAACTAAATCATCATTGAGTATCTAACGCATTAGATCCACCCTTTAGAACACGTGCTATTCAATTTTTATTAATTTATTAAATTTTTTCAAAAAAAAAATGAATATTTTCTATGCTTGTGTTGTCATGATGGTTGCCTTGTGCACATCGCTGCTGACCACATTTGTGGAGTGGATATTTGTTTATCGGAAGAGTGAATATCAAGAATTACAAGATGATATTGACCAAATTCAAAAGAGAATTGATAAAATTAAGAAGGAAACCATTGTGGTTCATAAAGGAGGAAGTATTAATAACTCCAAAGAAGACCAAAAGGCTATCAAGAGAAAGAAGGATAACTTGACAAGAGAAAAGGAGCAACTCCGAGCTAAAAATCAAGAGTTATCCATGTTTAAGATGAAGAGTACCATTATTGTTGGTATCATCATGATTAGTGTTTTTGGATTGTTGAACAATGTGTAAGTGTGTGTGCTGATCAGAAAATTTAACACTGAATTTTTTGATTTATGCATGGGATATTGATTATCTTGTCGTTACTGGTTTTACGTCTTGATAACAAAAATTCGAATCATGACACGTATTTAATATGAACATTCATTGGAACGACACGACTGAATGATAACCACAATTTTAAATCATGACCAAATCTTTGAATAATTCACAACAACGACAGCTTTGATGGTAGAATTGTAGCCAAGTTGCCTTTTGAGCCATTCTCAATTTTCCACATGTTTACACACAGAAACATTCCTGGAAGTGACTTTAGGGATTGTGGAATGTTATTCATTTACATTTTGGCAAGCAATAGCTTCAAGACGAGCATTCAAAAATTCTTTGGTTTTGTTGACAAGTCTCAATCCATGTTCCAAATGCCAGAAGTTGAAGAAGATGAGCAATAATACAAGTCATTCACGAATTTCTCCAGACCTCTAGACATTCATTGACGAGCATCACTTTTAAACCCCTAAATAATCATTATTATTATCATTCACTATTATTCTTTTTTTAAGGTTTTCACCTACCACACGCTGACAAGCCTGAGCAATCAAACAAAAAATGCAAAGAAAGAACACAAAGTCATCATCAGGCACGGAAAGCAATGTTTCCTCATCATCTTCGTTGGACGAAGAAGAAAGAGAAGTTGAACGTTTAGAATTTGTTCAATTCCTCACCAACATGTCCCAGTTAGAATCCACTCATAAAATTGTTCAGTTGAATCGGGTTCCTTTCGTCGTGAGTATGAGAGTCATTCGGCCCACTCGTAACGCCATCACGAGTGATATTCATCATGTTACCACGTCCAATCATACATTAACTTTGAACGGAATGGATCAAGCCTTGAATCAAAACACCATGTCTTTATTGGATGCTATGGCCCAACATCAGCAACAACAACATTTATATCTGGCTTCTGTGGCAGGTGGGTCCTTCTCCTCTCTCATGTCATTAAATATGCAGAATCAAGGAGTTGCAAATCAGTATGGTGGTGGTGGTCTCTCAATCAATTCTTTGGATGTTCCGAGTCAATTACAATCTCTTATGGCTCCTCATCAACACTTGACACGAGAACACAAGGAACAATCTCTCAGGCTACTCCTCTCGTGCACCAATGGAAGCGACGAATATTATGAATGCGACTTGGGATTTGAAGAGTTGCAGGAACATCGTAAAAAGATTTCCATGAACCACTTGTCATGGTCAAATTATTTGAAATATTTGAGAAATGGATTGTTTTATTTTGGAAGTAGTTTAATTGAAAAGCAAAATACTGAGACAGGTGTGAATACTAATGCTACTACTGGTGGGACAATGGCATTGTCGTCGAGTGATGATCCCACTCTTTCTCATGTCTCGCTTCAATTTGACGAGGAAAATAAGGAATCTAAGGATGTTATTCAATTGATCATTTACTCTCCATTGAATCAGATGACAAAGACGACAGCAATCAATCCACAAGCAACATCCTCGAGTGAGACAGGAGAAGGCACCTTGAGTGGACAAAAGGCAAGCGCCAGCTCCTCCAATCCTCCACTCTCTGCATCTATTCGTCTCAAATTCCTCTTTGAACTCTATGCCATTCGACACGTGGTTGATTTTACACAAAAAGTTCAACAATTGTTGTTTGACTTGGTGTCGTACAACTCGTCCTTGAGTGAGGTCCGTCTATTGAAAGACGCCAAACTCATCTCTGACTTGAGACGTGAATTGCAAGAGACCAAGCAAAAGCTTCGTCAAGCACAAGATCGACTCATTCTTTATCAACCTGGAGGTGGTGCCATGACTTCTTCCACAAGCGGTGGCGTCAGTGGTGATGTTGGCTCAGGCTACAACAGTGGAGGATCCTCCAATAGTGATCATGAAAAGAAGACTGCCACTACCAAAAGGAAAGCACCCAAGAGCTTGATCAATCCCAACCAGAAGAGAGTAACACAAACCAGAGGTGCCAAAATTCAATGAGGTGTGTGTGGAAGGGACATGACCATGGTTGTCATGTTTCTGAAGATCTGCTCCTTTTCGAAAACTTGCTCGGGTGTTCAGCCAACGTCCATCCACATGTAGGGCTTTTCGAGGTACCTCGTGTTGGAAAATAGATTTGTGTTTGTCTATTCAGTTCGAAGAGATGAGGAACTGTAAACTTTCGCTCGCGCAGATGACATCATCCTCATGTTGTAGCACCAATCTCTCTACAGTTGGACATGATGAACTGTAAACTTGGTCATTGTTCACCATTGCACCGCTTCTAACCAACACCAAATGAGCACTTCATTGATCAGGCCTTTGATAGTTACTTTAGTGCTTCTTCTCGAGCAACGATGCTTCTCAGTGATACTTTTGTTGGGCTCATCATCAATTTATTGAGATCTCGTCGATATGTTCTCACTTAGATTGTTTGGTAATGCTCCATGAATTCTCGGAACACGTAAGTAAATTCGGGCATGAACTTGTAACACCATGTTCCACCCAGAGCTGAACGTTGTAAATTTTGTAATCGAGCCAACCAATCACTTTGGCTTGTGTATGCGTGAGGCATCAGGCTCGTCATTTTTGCTACAAAAAATATTCCACACCACGTGCCATCACGTAACACCCACAACAACAAAATAAAATGTCTGAAGCCAAGCAAGTCGAATTACAATCCAAGGATAAGCAATCTTTCAAGGTCGACAGAGATGTTATTCTCATGTCTGGACTCGTGAAAGATATGTTGGAAGAAGGTGATGAAGACGATTGCCCAATCATCCCAGTTCCAAACGTTGATTCTAAACCATTGCAAAAGGTTATTGAATACTGCCAATATCACCACAAGGAACCAGCCCAAGAAATTGAAAAGCCTTTGAAGGGTAAAATTGAGGATGTTATCTGTGATTGGGACAAGAAGGTATGTATGATGATATAATAGAGTATATTTTATTCATCGTGATGATGGTACCCAATGATGTCTGCATGCTCAACATGTTTGGTGATGTCATTTATTTTTATCTCATT
Organism: Naegleria lovaniensis; assembly: GCF_003324165.1. Lineage (NCBI taxonomy): Eukaryota > Heterolobosea > Eutetramitea > Acrasida > Naegleriidae > Naegleria > Naegleria lovaniensis. The sequence goes on from NW_025407848.1 coordinate 151,980, forward strand.
GATGATTCGACATCCATAGTTCTTGGAAATTGATCAATCTCTCTTGATCGAACTCATCATGGCTGCCAACTATTTGAACATCAAGGATCTCTTAGATCTTACATGTGCAAAGGTTGCATCGATGATCAAGGGTAAATCACCAGAGCAAATTCGTGAAATGTTTGGTATTGAAAATGGTAAGTGGTGTTTCAATGAAATTTTAATGATAGCTGATCGTTTTTACTCCCGATGTATATGAGCAGATTTCACTCCTGAAGAGGAAGCAAAGATAAGAGAAGAGAACAAGTGGTGCGAAGAAGCATAAATGTAACATTAGTGTTTCAATAAAACATAAAAAAATTTTGTCAAATTAGTTCAAACTTGGTGTTGGGTTCAAAGATGACATATGAAGAACTCTTTCAAATTTGAAGTTTACCTTCTCTCAATAAACATTCGTCGGCATTTCCGTTGATCTGTGGCAGACAATCCATGTGAAGACCAACGCACAATCAAACTCAACAGACACCAAACAGGTGACATTCCATCATTAGGATAAGATTCTTACCCATGCTCTTTGAGATCTACTTTTTGTTTACCTCATCGGTTCCATTATTCTTGGAGCTTTTAAGCCGGCTCAATGCCAAAGCTGTCAGCGATGATACAGAATGAGGAGATCTTCCTTGCTCATACTTTTTGGCATCAATAATTTCTTGCAGTTTTCTTTTCACGTCATCTGCAGATGCTTTAACAGCTCTATTAGTCATTCCTAATCTAGACAAGTGAGGCTTTGAATTACAATGGTCAACATAGCTAGCAGAATCTTTAAAGCTTCGATCACAAACACTACAATAGAATCCTGCCAACTCGTTTGGATCTACTTTTTGAATCGTTTCCTCCCTTGTGCTCTTCTTTTTAATGAGAGTTTTTGAGTTGGGCATGATATGCTTTCCTTCTGCAGTCACATCAATAACTCCCTTCTTTCCAATAAGTTTTTCATCCGATAAGTTTAACAATCTTGATTCACGAGCTTGAAGAGGTTTTCTCTGTAGAGACTCGGAACGAGTTTGTACAACTTTTCTTTTTCATCGGTATCTACTCCACCTTTTTCTCGTTCCAAACGTTCAGCTGCACGTTGTTGATAGACTTGATCGTCCCATGCACGTCTTCCGAATAAGCCTTTTCTAACTCCTCCACTTTGAGGGTTAGAATATTGTTGTTCGTCATGTGATATTTCCTCTTCCGCACCAGTGTTAATAGGATGTGCTTCGGTAAAATGTTCTACATGTAACGATACTTCCTCCGAGTCATTGTTATCAACTTGTTCATGATTATTTTCACTGGTTAAATTTTCATTAGCACGTTGTTGATGTGTGTTAGTAGAAGTGGTATTTCCGACGACATGATCATCCCGATAATGATGAATTCGGTTCAACAATGATTCACCTTCTTGTTGTTCTTGCATTTTTAAAATTGTTGAACCACACATTAAAAATGTCTAAATTGAATCAGGGAAGAACTGGAGCTTCTGTGTTCATGTCCTCTCTCGGAGATGTTGAAAGTAGCAGTGATGAAGAGGATGATGGTGTTCATTCATCTACTTTTGGAAATAATTTGTTGCAAGAAGATGAGGATGATTTTTTTGTGGATGAGAATGGATCTAAAGAGGATGAACGAGTGATGAATGATGATGAATTAAATTCAATTTTTAATGATCAAGTTGAAGAGTCTGTATTACTGGATGAAAGTGGTGAAGATGAAATTGATGATACTAAAAATTCAATAACACCCGGAAATAAGACACAATCATCTGGTAGTAGCGTCTTTATTTCGGATTTGAATGATGATGAGGAAGAGGAGGATGATTCCAATTTTTCAAAAGTTAATTCACTTTCGTCATCACCGAGTACAATTAATAATGATGAAATAATAGTATCATCAGAAAATAATAATATTCAAAACGGTAATTCTGCTGCTAGCCATATATTTATCACTCCTTCCCATACACCATTCAATCTCACAAAAAGTAATATTCCTGTACCTATTGACACCATACATCCATCTTGGAAGACTTCAATCACGTTACGGTCGATTGAGCAGCAAAAATTGGAAATATTTAAAGGCTTTGTGTCTCGAGAGAATTCCATTAAGAAACATTTCCGAATTTTGGATGGAAAGCTACGACCATTTGAAGCGAACGCTAGCACATTGATGATTAAGCACCATAACAATGCTGCAAATAATTACATGGACAATATCAGCGATCTTTCATCTTCGTCTACAGCATTTCGTAAAGAAGAAGTAGAGGATGAATCTGACGCCAGCACTGACTCTGACACATCTTCACATCAAAGAGACCTTGTCATGACAAAATCTAACAATGAACAAGTCTTAAAAGCTTCCTCTCAAATTAAGGAAATAACGGTACAAGCTGCTAACACCGAAGAGCTTAGAAAGGCGCTTACAGATATTAAACAGAGCAAAAAACAAATGAGAAAGAAACACATGGACAAGGTCCTAAAGAAATCAAAGGAAGAAAACAAATTCATTGCAAAACCTGGTTCTTCGAAAAAAGCAATCCAAAAACAACAAAAGATGGCCTATCGACAACAATTAAAAAAGATGCCACTCAAAGAGCTTCAAGGAATGGGAAAGAAAATTATATTTACAAACACTCAGCAACAACAGAAATAACTGACGCGGTGAAATTCATGTTGTTAAGTGTAATTACATGGATGGAGCGCAGTGTGAAAACGGAACAACACTAAGATTTCAATAATAAAAAAATATGCAAAACAAAGAACAAGCTTCATCATCAGAACCCTCTCTAAAACGAAAGCTCGATGAAGAAAATGTCAACAATGAAAAATCGGATAGCAGAGAACATTCGAAAAAACTCAAAGAATCTTCTTCCGAAATAATTCAAGACAACATTTCATCAAGTAGTAGTAGTAGTACTCAACCTGAACGTCTCTCCATATTAATCATGAGTGACATTCACAATTATGACATTTACTTTGAAAGAGTGAGGAAAATTCTGGACAAAAATCAAGTAAAAGTCGACATCGTTCTCTGTCCCGGCGATATTGTCAATATCAAGACAAAAGAAGAATACAAGAGTAAAGAATTTCAATTAGAATCACTCAAAAATGTGGAGAAGATTGCACAAGGCATGTTGAGCTTTGCACCTAAGGCGTATTTAATTCCAGGAAATGTATGTGTTAATGACGAATCAACATTTTCAAAAACTTCTCACCTTAATTCATGTCAATTATGAATTCACATCTCGTCCCATTCTTTCATTTTCACCCTTCATGAATGATTAACCAATATAACTTCATATTGAATATTGTTGCAACAGCATGATCCAGATGCCATGTTCGAAAACAAACTCACTCAACCCAATGAAAACATTCACCTCATTCACAATTCCATTGTTGAGTTGAGAGAAGGCCTGTATTTGGCAGGATTTGGTGGAAGTGTTCCTTCATTCCACATTTCACCTCCAGAACTTGCATCGACACGAGCATGGAAAGGCTATCCTCATTCCACCGATGAAGCATTTGGCAATGAGCTCTCACAATTAATTGAGAGAATGAAAGCATTCCGTCAAGTTCCATCATCCTCATCATCCGAACCACCATCACACATGACGACGACTGAAACTCCTCAACAACAACAACCACAACCACAACAACTACAACCACAACAAGCACAACAATCACATCAATTCATTTTCATGACTCATAACGGACCAGCAAACTGTGATACTACTCTCTTCCAGAAAGTGGACATTACGAGTCCTAAAATCATTTCTGGTTCCGATGCTCTTCGAGGATTCATTGAGCAAACCGAATTACAATCGAGTTGTGTGTGTTTGATTCATGGACATACACACTTGTTTAGACCTTCCTCTTCACTGGTTGGTACTCTTCCGATTGTGAATCCTGGATCCTTAATGGAGGGCAACTTTTCAGTCATTCAACTCGAGAGACAAACACATCTCGAGAATGGACCCTTCTTGTTAGAATCGGTGACTTCGTATCGTTTCAAACCTTAGAGAGGAAATCAATAGGGGGTTGAGAGATCCTTGAAGATGAATGGATCTGAAGACTCGGATGATGATGAGAAGATGTTACATTCTTGTTGCCATACACTGCATCATTTCAATATTGAAATGGTTGAAACAACAACTCAAAGACCGCCTCCACTCGCTACAACAACAACAACAGACTACCAACACACTCAACCACATTAATATTTTTACAAATCAAACCTTTGAGATTTTTGGTGCACCATCATCATAGACAGTCTTCTCCTTCAGATTCTTGTTTTTTATCATCATCAGCTCTACTTTAACATTGAATTTCATCCGTTCTTTCTAAAAACCGTTATTAAAATTTCTACTATTCTACCTCTTGATCTACAAGGTTTCTCTTTAGAAAGTAACTTGATGGAACGCAGATCCTTCATGAATCCCTCAAGAGGGTGGTTAAAAAAAATTCAAAAAGCACTTTTGCTTGATATCAAAGCATCACACACGACTTTTCTTTCCACATTGTCAAAGCATCTGCTTGTATACGCGACCTAGAAACCTTTAGATTCTCACAGTGTTTTCATCAAAAGACACAAGGTTTGAAGATTTGATTTTCCGATTCGAATCGTGGGTTTAAAACTTTTGCAAGACCATCTCAAAGAGAGCTATTGCGTCTTTGTTCGGAGCTTAGACTTTGAGCAATATTGGTTGTTTGTACTTGAGAAACAACTCTTACTAGTTCCGAGCTCTATCATACCTCTGAAACAGCACAAACTGTAAGTTCCACGGCTTTTATATTTATCTCTAAAATATACAACTTTTTAACCTAACTTTGATGTTCATAATTGCGGACCACCTGGTAATTTGATGTCATCTCATGATGATGGTGATGTTGCACTGGACCACTTTCTTCTGGTTGTCTTCATGTTTTAACCCATACATACGCAACCAGAGCTTGAAATTTTATCAATTACTCAACCTTGAAGCGTTATTTTCAAAAAGCAAATTGGATCATCAATCCGAGTTTGAAACAAACACCTTGTATCACTCCAACCACTTTCATCCTCACCGCTGTATACTTGCTAGTACTTCCTCACTTCTACGAGAACTGTTCTTTATCATTGCATATTATAGGTATTGACCCCTCATTGCACATTTGGAAATATGTTATCATCATCAGTGTCAGGTCAAGAACGTATTGAAGATCAAAACAAGGATATTATGTATTCAACAGCTTTCCTTAAATCGGGAAATCCTTCGACTGCATCATCAAGTGCTCCTCCCGTTAACTACTACACCACCATCCAAGAAGAAAAGGCCAAATCCGAACAGTCAGTCGTTGATTCATCCAGAACTACATCACAAGAGCCACTATTTGCTTCAAGCATGTCATCGGCTCATGATGCACCCATCACATTTTCTTTCAATTCCCCACCTAGCGAAGAACCTATGTCAACACCGTCATCTTCAAAGCGAGAATCACGTCTTTTTTCAGCATCTACCACACCACAAACACCATCCAAGAAGAGAGTATTTACAGAGAAGGAAATTGAGGACTTGGATATGAAATACAAGCAAGAATTGGCCGAAATGATGCAAGATGAAGATCCAAGTCAACATTTTAAGTCACCATCAACTCTCTCCAAACAAGAATCTCATACTAATGGTCAATTATCGGAAAGTGATGAGCCCATTCTTTCTGTCACTCAAGAATCTCCTGAGGTTTTCATGAAGAGTTTGAGCGGAATGGCTCGAATTTTCTATGCCCAAATTCTCAGACATGAGGAAAAGATTGAATCATTAACAAAAGCGAACAGAAAATATCAAGATGTGATCAAGAAAAAGAGTGAAAAGATTAGTCTCCTTCAACATCAACTCTCCACAATGGTAAAACAAATGGAGAAGTATGAACAGTCATTGAGGCAACGAGTCACCTCTTCACCACCATCGCATTCCATTGTATCTCCTCCACCTCCCTCTTCGAAATCATCAACAGTTGCAAGCTCTCCTGCCGCCTCATCGTCCACCGATGCAACTGCTTCTTTGAGCGAGCCATTACCTCCAATTTTGGCTCCAAAACCAAAGAAGAGAAAAACCGAGAGTGACTCATCTGCGGAAGGAAAGAGCTCATCCTCTGAAGGAAAGATTGTAAAATCACGATCGAATGTTGTCTTTAAGGTGAAACCATCCGATTGTGTCAACTATAATGGGGCAACATATATTCTTGCACGAGCGTTTGAAGATAAATACAAGCTTAAGAAAATGCTGAACTCGTACCAAACACAAACCGGTGAGAATCCTCAATTGTTTTTACGAGATGAAGAATTTAAAAAGCTTAAATCAGAGAATCCTGATAATTTGAGCGTTTTTGCATACAGAACCTCGTTGTATACCATGGACTTTGTTAACTTTTACATTTCTAATCAGTAGTAGTGATTGATCCACCAATAACATCTAATTTATTGAAATTTTACTTTTTTTGAGACTTCAATATAACACGAGACTCTTGCCGATTTGCTACATGTTGAATTTATTATTATTGTCAATACTCTTGTTAATGAGATTGCAAATTTCATACCAAAGCCCTAGCATGAAGATGCAATGGAGATAAATCCTTAATGACCAACAGCACTACCAACGGGTGGTTAAAGAATGTGGAATTTATTAACAATCTCCACAACCCTTACTTGGACATGATTTTAAAGTCTACATTAATTTTTCCGTTCCAAAAAGTTTGTTTAAAGATGAGAGCCACGGCCAAATAACCTCCATCATTGCCAAAATTTGTTCTCAACAAAGCACTTGCATTTTCTTTGTAAGAACTTGTAATGAAAGTGTCAGAATTGTAATAATTGGGAAATCTCTGAGGAATCTTGCTCGAATAACACAACACAAATGAAATCTTGTCATTAAATCCTTCTCGTGCTGAAATTTGCAATTCCACATTCGCATTAGGAGGAATCTTTGGATAGGTCAATAACACCTCATTATCCACACTATACAATGCCAATTCACTGCTCGTTTGAATAAAGTTCGAACCAGGTTGCAAAGTATAAATCAAATCCAAATAATTGTAAGGTTGAACCAACATTGCACTTTTCCTTGCATTCAATGAAACAACATGAAGATACAAAATGACTCCAATAGATCGACCTCGTGGGTTTGGAACTGCAATGGTTGCATTCAATCCAGAAGCAAAATATTGGAAGGATTGTTGAGGAGATGGTTGACCGGTCACGGTCGAAGCATAGACCAACATGGGAGCTGCACGACTGTTTAAAAACGTGAGTTGAATGTATTGGAATGGATTCGATTCACCAATTTCTGAGAATCTCAAGGTGGTATACAAGTAAGGATTGTGATTATCAATCTCAAGGACATGTTTCAATGAGAATTCTCTTGCGTCTTGAGGAGTATCTGGAAGAAGACAAACAGTGTGATCTGAATTTGTTCGTTGACTGGCACATGTCAGACATGTTGAAAGTCCAATCTGATTGGAAATGGTACCATTAGCACACTCGTATGAATGACCATCTCCAGGACAGTAATGACCAACGGAACATTCGTAGCAAGGGTGTTCGATATTTCCAGAATCAAAGTATCCTGCTGGACATGAAGTGGCAGTTGCGAGAGAGCTCGACCATAATAAAATCAAACACAACAACAACAAGGCAAGGATAACGCGTGGAGTAAAACCTCTAGCGTTGTGCGACGGACAAATATCAACCATTTTTTTCGAGTATGTGAACTGTTCACTTGAAATTGTTTAAAAAACTACTGGAGTTGAGGAGTTTCCCCGGACTTTGATGAACAATGATCGAAACTTGTCCGTTTAGTGTTGTCGCGCATGCAGAAATCAAATTATAAAATTTACAAATAATAATTAATTACGTTTCGGAATGTCAATAATAATTTATTATAACTGTTTCAAAGTAATGTCAATCCAATTTCTAACAGCAAATTCAAGTGACTGTTCAGACCAACATGCTGTTAGTAAAAGTTGTTGGCAGTGTTGTTGTTACCTCGAGGTGGTTGAGAGTAAGGGTTGTTATTGTTTGGGTATTGCATGTTATTTCCATAAGGATTGTTGTTTTGGTAAGGATTATTGTTTGGATATTGCATGTTATTATAAGCCATATTATTATTTCCATAAGGATTATTGTTTCCATATGGATTGTTGTTGTTTGGATAGGGATTGTTTCCGTATGGATTGTTGTTGTTGGAATAACCAGCACCGTATTGATTACTGGCGCCATATCCATAATTATTGTTAGCTCCATAATTTCCACCATAGTTATTGCCACCATAATACATGTTGTTGTCAAATTGGCTAAGGATGTTTTGAGTGACATTTTGACGGTTTGGCTGATTGTTATTAAAATTATTACCATTGGTTGCTGGTTGTTGGTTATTGGCTGGAGGCGTGTCAAATGAAAGTAAGTCATCCAAACTCACACCAGCATTGTTATTGGAGGTACTTGTTGTTGTTGTAGTGTTGGTATTAGTACTACCTCTACGAGGAGATGTCTTTGGGGTTTGTTTTGGTGGTTCATCCAATCCGAAAGGATTTTTCTTGATGCTGGATGAGCGAGGTTTAGTGTTGGAAGCGGTATCTTCTTCATTTTCTGTTGAAAGTTTGATCATTTCTAATTCATTCTTTGACAAAATGCTTGAAAGATCAGTTGTTGGAACTTCTGAATGATCTCCGGTGAGTTTTCTCTTTGTACCCCCTTGTGATTCGACATATTCTCGCATTGGATCCAAAACACTCTCAGGTTTGAATTTTAAAGAAGGTGGTTTGGACTTTAGGAAGATTTGATTTACATTTTTGCTAAATTCGAACATGCTTTCCAAACGTTTCATTGCTCCACAGTATTTCTGGTAAACTTCGAGTGCTCTCTTAGCAAGAGATAATGGAATCTTGTAGAAATCATCTATTATTTATGATGTTCAGGCAAAGTGTTTGATGAAAAGGAAAACATTGTTCAAAGATGAAAATAATTTGAATAGAGGAATAGCAAGTGAGGGAAACCATGTTAGAAATCATGATGACTAATGTTAAATGTCAACAATTAACATACCTAAAATTTTGGTTGCACAATCGCTCAACAATTTGTAAAGAACAAAACTGTCATCCAAACATAAAGTGAAACATCCAACAGCTGCTCCATTGTTGAGAATGGATTTCTTTCCTTTCACAAGTTCATAACATTCAACAAGTTCATTTGTGGCTCTAAGCAAACTTTCAGTCAAGTCCAACCATCCTTTCATGTCGTTTGATGACACGTATGCATCCAATGTCATATCAGGAAGTAATGACTTGAGTTGATAAATACGGTACAGAATAAGTCTCTCCTCAAGATATCTACAGTATTGTTTTACGAGTGGAGATTGATCCATAGCCTCGCTTGTGTGTCTATCCTTAAATTTGGACATGTTGAAACGTTTTTCAGGGTCGTTTTGAACGATTGCATCACAAAATTCGGTGGATCCCTCTTGAACAATACGGTGCAGTAGCTGCAAGCCCTTAGAAGCTGTTAGCCAGTCACTGCTTTTTCTGTAAATTCTACAAACTGCTTTGGCAAATTCAACCATATTTAGTTCTCTGTTAGTTTCCGTTGCAAGAATTAATTCTATTGTTGGATCATAATGAGATGCCAACCAGAGTAATCATGACAGCAGTTGCATTGTTATAATTATTGTCATGGATAGCATGATGATAATTTTATCATCAATCGGATTGGATGTCCGTGAAAGTTTAGAGGAATAGTTTTCCAAATCAAACAGCACATAGAGCAGTAATACATTTGATGATGGCCAAAATCCGTATCAAATCATCACATTCATTGTTGTATAAATCGAAAAATCAAATCATTGTTACCACCATTCATTCCAATCATACACACCAAAAGTATACAAAAATCAACAATAACGTTCATCAAACACCAAATCATCAAAACAAATACACCTACTCTTTACATGTTTTTCCTTTGGTGGAACCGGATCTTGATTTGTAGCCTTTGCCATACTCATTTTGATGTCATCAAAGGACGAAACTGCAATGTTACCAATATCCTTGACTTGTCTGAGGAAGGAGGTTCCTCTCGACTTTAAACGTTGTGCAGTGTTGCTCATTTTTTTGTTATGTGGTGATGATGGGTGAAGAGGGTCGGAGCAAATTAAATGTCGCTCTTTCTGCGAACAAAAAAGATAGCACGATGGATTGATTGCTACTATCGTAACAATGTAATGAGGGAGTCTTTTTTTTGTGTTTGATACTCAGGCTATGCTCACGTGGTTTAAACACCAACCTCAACAAAAACTAGTAATGATTTAGAATGCACTTTAATTTTGCTGAGTAACAAGAGGAAACAGTTCCAAGTTCACAAATGTTTATTAATAACACCAAGCGTAACTTACAGTAAGGTCAGTGCTTTTTCATGGATGCAAATGCTTTAACTAAAACTCGTCCGCATTCTGTTTGGCCGAATTGTGACGCAACGATTAAGGGTGTTCTACCTGCAAGATCTTTCGAGTTAAGAACAGCTCCTCTTGCAATGAGTGAGGTCATACATGCGACAGAGCCATGTTTGCAGCATGTATGAAGACATGTGTGCCCTTCGTCGTCTTTGTGCTCAACATTGGCTTGTTTTTCGATGAGATATTCGACAATATCGCCATGGTTATGCTCACAGGCTTCAAAGAGTGGCGTTCGGTGATGATGATCGACATCATCAACTCGAGAGCCATTATCAACAAGTAGTTTCACCATTTCTAGATTTCCAACACGGCACGCATAGTGAAGTGCTGTCTTATTGGTGGCAGGTTCACAACTGTTCGTGGAAACCTTGCATTCCAAAACGAGATGAGCACAAATCTCATAATTACCCAAACTACAAGCGAGTATAAGTGGCGAAAAACCCGTAATAGGGTCAATCGTAGCTACATCTACCTTACCAGTTCCTGTCAGTGAGCGAACCATCTTAATATTTTGTACCTTGATGGCATTCGTAAGAGGTTTCACACCGTTGGCGTCAGGACCCTCGAGTGGACATTCAGGAAGCTTGACCATTTCATCGACCAGTCCTGAAAACCCGAGTACAATGGCTTGTTGTAAAATAGTATTGAACCCTAGATCTGACTTTCGAAGCTTCTCCATACTCTGCTCATTGCTCTCTACTACACGATTTTGAATCATGTATTCTCGGTCGTTGAGTGAGTCTTCTCTGGCATAGCCTACATATTTTCGGTCTACTTTCGCTCCCTTCTTCACCAACAGTAGGGCAATCTCCTCTTGTTTTTCGTTGAGAGCAATTTGAAGGCTGGTCATCCCCTTATTGTCCTCCTCATGGATATTGGCTCCTTTAGAAAGAAGAATCTCTACAATTTTTAAATGACCTCTTGAAACTGCTTCCATGAGTGGTGATCGATGATCCTTGTTCAAAATATTGATTTGAATTTTCTTGTCTGCGAGTAGTAGCTCGGTAATGTCCACAAAGCCATGATAGCATGACACATGTAGACATGAATTCCCAACACAGTTTTGATCATTTGAGCTTAGTTTCTTCTCTAAAAAGTAGGTTGTTAACGATATAGATCCTGAACTACAGGCCCAATGCAAAGGAGTGTTACCAAACTTGTCCAAATTGTTAATCTTAGCCTTGAGTCCAACAAGTTTGTCACACAAGTCTTGTTTTTTCATAAATGCAAATCTATGGAGCAGAGAAAGACCATCTGGAAACAAGTAATTAATATCAAAATTGAATTTTGTCATGAATAGCTTCAACATTTCCCAGTTTTCTAAATTGCAGCATTCGTGAATTGGTGTCTGTCCATTAAGGTCGGTAGAGTACAGCAACGATACATCCAGTTTCATTTTCAAATAATATTCTACAAATTCTTTTCTATTATTAAGGACAGCAAAATGCAAAATGTTTCTACCTGTTGTCATGTCCTTCTTGTAAGGAGACTGGCCTAACTCCAACAAGCATGCCAATCTCTTGACATCTCCTTCTATGGCAGATGTATGAAGAAGTGTATGATTGGAATGTTCGAGAGGCTCATCAAACTCGAATTCAGCTCCATGCTCCAGCAGAATTTTGATTAAAGTGGTAGAGTTATTATTGATAGCAATATCGATTGGCCTCAAGTTCTTATCATTCCTACCATCGATATCTATTTTTTTTACAATTTCCTTTTTCGTTGGATGCACAACTTCCACCTCAAGCATTGCTCTAAGGAAGCTTTCGTCATTGTTGGAAACAGCTATATGAAGAACATTATCTCCATTGATTTTACAATTAATATTGGCCTTGTTTTTAACCAGCACCTGTACAACATCGTTGAATCGATTCCGAGCTGCCAATGTAAAAGGGTAGTCTACAACTACCTTTTCCGCATCGTTTGTAGTAGAGGTAGACTTGTCGTAAATTGGAAAATTTGGATCGATTAAATAATCCTTAAATAATTGTTCAATGTCCTCCGTTTGTCCCACTCGAATATACTCCACCAATACACTTTCGGGAGTATTGTTTTCATCTACTTTGAGTTGTATCTTTTTACGTTGTGGTGTTGTTGAGGGAGCTTTTTTTGTAGACATTTTTTCTTCCTCATCCAACTGTAAATCGAGAAAGAGATTTATCTCTTTTTCATTTCACTTCAGAATGATGGTTTATCTTGGAGTAAACCTTGCAACGCGTTCATTCAAAACAATCATTTTGATTGATAGAAAAGAAAAATGCTGCATCCTCGGAACACTCTGAGACGCTTTGAAGATTGTTGTTCCTCCATAAAGAATATTCAATTCATGTCGAGGAGTCATTCTATTCGGAGAGGAGTAATCATGATCATGGGCTCTAAAAGTAATATGACTTTCAATTCCTCCTTCTCACCACTGGTGTTGCACAACAGAAATTTCTCTCATTCAAGCAGTAGAGTGTTGAAAGAGCAAACAAATGATGATTCCGAACAACGACTTCAAGATTATCAACAAGATCGAAAGATGGCGCAAGAAAAGATGCAAAATATTAAAAAAGAGTTGACTGATTTTTTAAAGGTGAAATTTAATACTGACAAGAAGCAAGAAAAACAAGCGGAGAGAATCAAGTTGGCTCAAAATTTGGGAAATATTATGATTATTATTGGGTTTATTGTTGGACTGGTACTTTATGTGGTAGGTTGTTATTGGATTTTGTTGTGCACGGCCAATTAATTGAATTATTGCGATTCAATTTTCTAACCAAAGGGAGAAAATGAAAAGAAAAAACGAAGTGATTATATTGTGGAAGAATCTCATAATACAAATGCTGCTGAAGATAGTCTGACACAGGCTCAGGGTGGTAACATTAATGCTCAACAATTTCTTTCAGCAATCTCTAGTAAGGTCAACAAGGTGAGGGAAGAAAATCAGAAAAAGTGAATACACGTATTCAAGTCCATTTATTCTCACGTTAATGTTTTGACTTTTTTGAGGCTTGAACTTTTGAAAGCACATTCATACTTCTTCGCAACACATCTTGAGCATTACCTTTTGAAGTAACAGGATTGGAAGAAGGGACATTCACACTTTGAGAAGATACATTTTGTAGTGAGGGAGTGAACGGTGTTGTAATGACACTCTTACTGAGAGAAAGCGACCTGTTAATCCGAGTGCCACTAGGGTTGACACTACGCTTGTTGAGAGGAGTTTTACTCGATGCAGAAACATCATATTCAAACTTTGGCATTTCCTCTCGGGTATTGTAGAGACTCTCTGTTGGATCCAGTATATATTTGGTTGTGGACTTTTCTAAGGTTTCTGAGCCAACATCTTGGATATCTTGCTTCGTACCCACAATAGTTGAGCCATGGTCATGAGGAGCAAAAATAGAACGGTCACAAGAAAGATCAGGTGTTGGCTGGGAGTAATAGTCTTCGAAATTACAAGCGAATACACCAAATTCCTTGTGCTCTCTCAGAAACTTTTTAAAGTATTCTACAGTGAAGATATTCTTCTCGGCAGCCTCTTTGAGTTGAGAATAATAGTTAATTGCTCTCGTGACGCTGATATAATTTCCATCAGGCAACTCCTCTCTGCCTTTCAACATTGACATGACTTTTTCCATAGTCTCCATTAATTGTTGGCCATCTTCGTTTGTCACAAATTGCATTTTGAATTGAAGCATTTTCTCAGTGGCCTCTAATATGTTACTCTCATCTTGTTCCTTCTTCAAATCTTGGCTATACTTGTCTTCAATTTTTTTAATGTCAGAATTGACTTTTTTCTCATACCTAAGGCTCTGGTTGTTAAGCTCTCGGAGATGAGCCTTCTCAACCATTCTTCTTCTCTTGGTTTGGACTAGTTGGTTGTGACGAAATTGCACGTCTTCAAGTTTTTTGGACGAAGAATCAATGAGATGCTGTAATTGTAAAATATTATATGCAATTGAGGAGTTGGTGAAGGCATTATCACTATCATTTTCTGCAATGGTTGAGATGATCTTGTTTTGTTCGGATGACTCTTTTTTTTCAACCTCAATTTCAACAATTTTTGACAGCTCTTTCAACTCTTCTAAATTGCACGCTTCATGATCCTTGAGAGCGTTATTAATTCTATTTTCTGCAGCTAAACGATTGAGGGCAGCTGACAAAAACGCTTCCGTTTCATTCAAGTCAAAGAGTTGAGAATCGATCAGAGAAATCTCGTGTTCCAATTCTCGTTTGATTGAAAGTAATTGTGGTCTGCTGTCAATGGCATTTTCATTAAGGTCCTCGCAAGGTGTACGATTCATGCTCGATGTAGCTGGAGAAGCGAGCGTACTGATATGGGCAACACCTGATTCTTCTTGGTTATTATTGCTCATGGGTGTGTGATCGTCATGACCGCTCGAGAAGGGATCGAAAATATTCATCTCTGCAATCGTCTCAAGATAGAATTGATGTAATAACTTTTCGGTGATAGTGGCCTGAATAGTTTGTGTTTTACCATCATCAGCTGTGATCATTGTGGTGTCGTCTGAACATTTAGATTGCTCAAGAAGATTTTCTCTATTCAAAGCTGAAAGATCAGCATTGCTCTTTTTCATGACCTCTTGTTGGGCAATATTTTGGAAGGAAGGTAAGGCTTCTTCTTCTTCCATTTCATCATCGGCCAGTCCTTGCTCATCCTGATCACCTGAAACAGAAGAGGCGCAAGAAGATGAAACATTGCTTATTGTTGGCAAACGCTGCTCATTCTCTTCCGATGTTGTTTCCTGTTGTACCACATCATGACTCGTTGTTGGTGAAGCCTTAATCCCACCATTATGATGCATTTTTTTAAATATTTAAACACCATGCTCGATCAATGCCCGTAAATGCTTACATCAATTATTGTTTATTAAGACGGCAGTAATTAAATTTAATGGGGACAATACTTGGTTGGCTTTCCTTCGATTTATAGGTTGAAACAAAAAAAATGTCTCAAAACGAACATACTACCACACCTCCATCGGAAACCAATTCTCAAACACAAGAACCATCATCAACAGAAACGACCATCGGAAATGAAGCTGTACCAATATCTACGCACCCGAATCATTCTGATGATGATTGGGAAGCTGTGGATGACGAAGATTTATTTGAAGATGACAATTTTGAAGAAAACTCTCCTATCGAAAATAATGGCTCTTCCACTACTGCAGTGGTTGAAGAGAAAAAGTATTCCAACGATTTAGGATGTTCTCATTATCCACACAATTGCCAAATAGAATCTCCGTGCTGTAAAGAATTCTTTTGGTGCCGGGTTTGTCATGATAATGAAGCATTTACGAAATATAAATGCAAAGTCGAGAATATGGACCGATATTCTGTTAAACGAGTAAAGTGCATGAGATGTGGTACTATACAATCGAGTGAAAACGTAGAATGTGAAAATCCAGAATGCAAGACAATTTTTGGCGAGTTTTATACATGCACCATTTGTCACATCTATTCCAATGATCCAAAAAGACCAATCTATCATTGTGAAGGATGTAAAATTTGTCGGCTTGGCAAGAGAGAACAATTTGTGCATTGTTATACGTGTGGTGCCTGTATGGCTCCGAACCATAAATGCATTCCACAATGTATGCAATCGAGCTGCCCCATCTGCATGGAAGATTTATTCTCATCAAGAGAAAGCGTACATTTACTGAGATGTGGACATCCCATGCATTTGAATTGTTTTAGAAATTCTTTAAAGAACAGAATTTATAATTGTCCAATATGTCAAAAGTACATGGTTGAAATTTCAGAAGAATCTACTCGCATCATTGATGAAGAGATTGCAAACACTCCACTTCCACAAGAATTGCAGGATAAAAAGGTGAAAATTCTATGCAATGAGTGTTTACAACGTAATGAAGCTGCATTTCACATCTTTGGTATCAAGTGTCCGAATTGTGGAAGTTACAATACCAAGCAAACAGTGTAAATATATTGAATGGCTTATCTTTAGAGTGAGTATTGGATGGATTCGAATTCGATTGCAAATATTGTGTGTGATGCACTTGGAAGGTGAGGTCAATAAGTGTCATAAAAGTGTTCTACCCTTTTTTGTGATTCCTGTGATGCTGCAGCTACTCAACAATGCAAAATCTGAATACTAAAAACGAAAACAATACTCAAACATGTTGCTCTTCACTAAATCAAAGGTTGTGTGTTATCTTTCGATTCTCGTGTTTTTTTGGCTCGCATGGACTCCCAACTTGAAAGCAGAAACCCCAGAGTCCCTGATCACACTATCTGCGTTCAAATGTGTCTCCCTTCTCGATAAAACTGAGACGATCATGAACAAGCTCATTGTATCCTCTACATCCTTTATCACAACCTCGCTTCAAAAGAAATGGACGATCGTTTCCAATCTTCTTCAACATACCTCACAGCACTGCCAAGAATTTGTAAAAGTAGTGAATACTACTGTCCTTACAGAAAGCCCTCAATGCGTTCATTCGATGAATGAAGTGGAGAGCATGGTTCATGATCTTTCAAGGTTCGGCGGTAAGCCCAAACTGCAATCTTATTCGAATGAAATTAAAGAACGTATGGTGAAACTTGTCACCAACGTTAGACATCACCTCTCCTGTATTGGGCTTGAGCATGAAGCATTTCAAACAACGGATAGCCCAAAATTGAACGAGCTGTTGTTCATCCACATTTCATTATTTCTTTTTTTCCTTTTGAGTTTATTAAGTCATGATCTACTGCTTGTATCTAAAGTACAATAAAACAAGTGGTGACATTTTCAAACTCCCTACACGAGTTTTCGTTGCTTAAAGCTGGGTTGTGTTGTTTCCAAACCACTGTCTTCTCCGTTGTCGCTGTTGCTGTCAGACACCACAAAATTCTTGTCGAACAGCTCTTCGTCCGAGGTCATTGAAGATTCTTCATTCTCACTGTGACCTTCTTCCATAGAAGTTTCATCGTCCTCTTCCATCATTACAGAGATGTTTTGTCCTGTGGTTTTCTGGGATTCTGTCTTTACAGGATTCGACACTGATGATTTGTCAGACAATTGGTCAACCTTTGTTCTTTTTCCCAAGACAGTTTCTTGATTACGAACTGTTTCCTTCTTCCTTCTCACGATACTGCTTTGATTTGAAGAGGGCTCTCCACATTTCACATTTGTTAAAAAGTGATTGACATGAAAAGTAATGTTACAGTTGTAAAACAGAGGTGTCTCTGGCATTGAACCGTTCGAGGATGCAGACGGAATGAGGGGATTTCCATGCTGCATGGATGCTGATTCAACTCTTCTTCTCCAATCGGAACTTGCTGAATCAAAATGCGGTTCTACCTCTCTTTCAATATGAACATTTACAACGGGAGGGTCGTTCCTGTTGGAGGGCACAGTTCTTCGAGGACGAATTCTGTCTGCCTTTCCTTGTTGCAGGGATTGTTGGGATTTGCATACCATGATGAAAAGATTGGTTACAGATCAAATGGGATAAATTAATACCAAGCAAACCGATGCTTTTTTTTAAAGATTCAAGTGAGATTGAGGAAAAGCCTCCCCTTAACGCATCCTCATTTTTTTTTAAAGCCATCACATCAACTATTGTTGTAATTGGGTTCCATTGTTCAAACAAAAAATGCTTCCCCAACACCCAAGATAATACTCTTGTAGTGTTCAATGAAACGATGATTCGTTATGAAAATGACAATGGATATTTCAGTGTTTGGTTTCCAGTTTCATGATGACAATAATTTTGTTGAAAAAAAATGTCCACAACACAAGCCACTCTCGAAGCCATCAAATACCAACGAGGTTCTCTCGAAATTCTCGACCAACTTCTCATTCCGAAGACTTTTGTTTATGAAGTCGTGGATACCACAGAGAAGGCTTTCCATGCCATCCGTGATATGAAAGTCCGAGGTGCTCCAGCTATTGCCATTGTTGCAGTGTTGTCTTTGGCTGTCGAGGCTAATAAACTCTTATCGGATGAACAACAAGATGCTTCGAGTGTGGCTCAACTCTTCATTAAAAAGTTGGACCATTTGGCTGAGAGCCGTCCAACTGCTGTAAATCTCTTCCAAGCCGTTGGTGATTTCAAAAACAAGATTCAAGAAGCATTGCAACAACAAAAGACCGCACAACAAATTTGCCAACTTGTGATTGATGAAGCAGAGGCATTGATGAACAGAGACATTGAAGAAAATGCTAGAATTAGTGAATTTGGAAGTGAGCACATTATTTCAACATCATCCACCGGAAAGGATTTGCAAGTGTTGACTCACTGCAACACCGGAGCTTTGGCCACCATGAAGTATGGTACTGCTTTGGGTGTGATTCGTTTCTTGAATAAGAAGCAAGTATTAAATCATGCCTTCTGTACAGAGACAAGGCCATACAATCAAGGTGCCAGACTCACTGCTTTCGAGTTGGTCTATGAGAAAATTCCTGCTACCCTTATTTGTGACTCTTCTGTGAGCTATTTGTTCAAGACCAAGAAAATTGATGCCATCATTGTTGGTGCTGACCGTGTATGCAACAACGGAGACACTGCCAATAAGATTGGTACTTATCATATTGCAGTGAGTGCTAAACATCATGGTATTCCTTTCTACGTGGCTGCTCCTTTCACATCCATTGATTTGACTTTGGCCAGTGGCGATTTAATAACCATTGAAGAAAGAAGTAGCACGGAAGTGACTCACTTTAGAGGTGACAGAACTGTTTGTGAAGGCATTGGAGTGTGGAATCCTGGATTTGATGTCACTTCAGCTGAACTCATTAGCGGATTCTTCACAGATATTGGTGTGTTCACTCCTCTCACTGATCCTACGACTGGTAAAAAGTACTACGATTTGAAAACACAACAAGCTGAATTGCTAAAGAACAAACAACAATAATATTAAATACTATTTTCTTTTTTGTTTATCCACACAATCCGTACTCGTTCAATTAATAGTTAAAAATTTGCACCACATAAAAAAATGAATTTCTTGCAAGCTTATGGAAGTGATGACGACAACGATCAGCAACAGACAACAGCCGCTACGTCGTCGTCCTCTTTGGAAAATGTAAACCCATCAACAACAATAACGGCAGCACCAAGTGTTGCACTTTCCGAATCAAAACAATATATTGTTCCTAAAGATGCTACCTCCCTTGTTTTTAATCCAAAATATAATGAATTGTATGCACCTCGGGTTGGACCTAAAAATCCATTCCCAACAAGCCATACGAAATTTGATTCTGGATTTATTTTGAACGGAGAGATTGATCAGCATAATATGAATTCATATTTATTTAATAGTCAATATTATAATTATGATGTTTCAAGGAAGGGACATTTACTTCCGGGAGGAATTGATTCCGAGCAAGCTCAATCATTGACAACCAGTAATGATACTACCACTACTGGAGTAAAGAAAAAGAGAAAACGAAAACCAAACAAAAATGGAAATTCATCGATCAGTGAAGAAGCACAAGATAACAATGAAACGAACTTTGTCATAGTCAATGAAGAAGACGATGCCGATGTAATTGCTGGTTTTGATCAGGATGCATTCATTCAAGAGGATGAAAATGAGAATGAACACGAACAATTACTTGCTCAACTCAGAGCTCAACATGAAGAACAATTAGCAAAGCGAAAAGAAAAACTTGCAAATGCAGCTAAAGAAAAACAAGAAAAAGAGAATGAAACTGGAAACAAAAAGAGGAAAAAAGAAGTGGAAGGAACCTTGCCAGAAATTGAATTCAATCCAGACATTGAGAAAAAGATTACTACAGAAGGAAAAGACGGATACAGTATTTATCATTTACCTCGTGACATGGATTATCAGGGAAG
This sequence comes from Naegleria lovaniensis, assembly GCF_003324165.1. Classification (NCBI taxonomy): domain Eukaryota; phylum Heterolobosea; class Eutetramitea; order Acrasida; family Naegleriidae; genus Naegleria; species Naegleria lovaniensis. The sequence goes on from NW_025407848.1 coordinate 172,284, forward strand.
AACATTTATTGTACCTCCTTCTCATATTAAACCATGTGACTACACAGAAAAGAGAGCAGTTTTGCCAAAGAAGCTTATTCATACGTACACAGGTCACATGCCTGACAAGATGGTAACCTCCATAGAATTCTTTCCTAGATATGGTCATTTGCTTTTGAGCGCATCGATGGATGCTACCATTAAGATTTGGGACGTATTGGGTCATCGAAATTGTGTCATGACCTATGTGGGTCATACAAAGGCCGTGCGTGCCATTTCCTTCTCTTCGGATGGATCTAAATTTGCAAGCTGTGCCTACGATAAGAGAGTCAATATTTGGGACGCGGAGACTGGAAAAATTTTACACACACTCACCTCTGGTTCTACTCCATACTGTGTCAAATGGAATCCTCTCGAACACAAACAGCACGAAATTCTTGTAGGATATTCAGGTAGTAGAATTTTGCAGTGGGATACTAGGTCAGGAAGAATTGTTCACAAATACGAGAGACATACTGGATCTGTAAATTCACTTTGTTTTGTGGATGGTGGTAAAAAGTTTGTCTCTAGCAGTGATGACAAATCCGTGAGATTATGGGAGTATGGAATTCCAGCAGAAATCAAAAAGTTGGCAGATCCAGAACAACATTCAATGCCAGTAATTGAATGCCATCCAAATTCCAAGTGGGTTGTAGCTCAATCTCTCGACAATCAAATTTTAACTTTTGAAGCTCAAACTAGGCTGAAACAACAACAAAACAAAATATTTAAGGGTCATCAAATTGCAGGATATGCTTGTCAAGTGGGTTTTTCAAATGATGGAAAGTTTGTATTCAGTGGAGATTATACTGGTAATGTATGGTTTTGGAATTGGAAAGATGCTACACAAATTAAGAAGATGCAATGTCATGAAGGAATCTGTATTGGTTGTGTGTGGCATCCAGTGGATCGTTCTCTTTTTGCAACGTGTGGAAGTGATAGTACTATTAAACTTTTCCAATAATAATTTGTGATCTTTTTTGCAACTAAGTTGTTGCAAAGTCCTTGGATATTTGTGAGTCTTATCTTTGACGGAATTCATGACAGTTTGTGAAGACATGGAGGACACGTCTTGAGTGGATATTTTTTATTGGTCGAGATATCCTATCTCATCATTAAAGCCACAGGAACTCTGAGCGATGCGCATGTTCGCGCCATGCATCTACAAAGTTCAACAAATCCTAAAAAATTTCATCAAATTTCCACGTGGGAAAGATCAATATCTTTGAAGGGCGCGTGTTCATCATATTTTGATATTATGCATGACCATACATGCATCATCACCGCACGAAATTCAACTCGTTGAGACGAAACCTACAACCAATATCATGTCTTCAGTTTCTCCACTCTACAATGATAACGTATTACCTCAACACCTTCAACAACAACAACAGCTTACAATGCAATCAATGCCTCCTCCTCCGTATCCGATTGCAGGTGCTACGACAACAACATTGACGACCACTGCAGTAACCTTTGTAGAATTGGAAAATCAAATTGCTGCCAACGATCAAAAAGCGGAAACATGGGCTCAACCCCATAAAAAAGAAGAACAACAACAAGGAGATTCATTCAAATCCTCCAACGCCAGTTCAGACAGCGACTCAAAAAGCGATGAAGAGGAAAAAGATGGAAAGAAAAAGAAGAAGAAGAAAAAGTTCAAGAAAAAGGCTAAAGCATGCTTGGATAAAGCCATTGACATGCTTGATGCCTTTGGAGAAAGTATCGATGGACCAGGTAGGTTTTATTTCATTCAATGTACATTCACGTCTCTTTTGAAAATAGGAATTCGAAAAAAAACCTTTGTTGGAGCCATCCTTACAACGATCATGAGAATTTGTGTTCTTATATTGATCGCCTACAAATTATACTTGTTGATCATTGATAATAGAACTCAAACTTCAGGAAATGTTGTGGCCCTCAACTATGTAAAATCATCCAATGTCAAGTATATGGACGTACCCACACTGCAAATGACCATTCGAAAGAACATTACATTCTACGAGGGAAAGGAATATGGACCTTCGTTGCAGCGTATTGACATTAACGACAACTTTGGATATGAAAAACCCTTCTCGACACGCAGGCTCAAGAGTGAAGTCAATGATGTTGTACCTGTCACAAAGGCACTTCAAGGAAAAGCCAATCTCAAGCTTGGAAGTTTTGAATCTTCCATCACTCCTCCATTTACCTCTGTCGATGTTGAGCGAGCTGCTAATTTTTCTCAAACCTTATTCACCACCGAACAAAAGAGCTTGTCTCTCATGTCCTCGAGAGTGAGTGATCCCTTAAAGATCCTCTATCTGTTGAACGGTGTCTATGACTCGGGAGATTCGCAATTCTATAATCATAGTGTTCATTTGTTCTTGAGATTCATCGATGATATGAGTCATATCAAACCATGTCAAATACAAATTGGTCTCATCAATGGTGGAATTTTAAATTTGATACAAGAGACTGGACCTGACTTGAAAACGTACATTAAGAAGGAATATCAATCACATGTTGACACATACTTTGCCACGAGTAATAGTACTTGGCAAGTTCCCCTTACACGTTATTCAGGTAGTGGAACTACGAGCGAAATTTCAAGTGAAGGTATTAATTACAACCTGTTTTACCTCACCCAAGAGTTTAACTCTGACAAATTGTACAACTTCCTATCGAAAAAATCTGTTAATGGTGTGTCCCTAGACGTCTCCAAATTGTTCGTACAGAAAGGTATGAAAACATCTTCATTCTTGGAGTGGGCATTTCTGATGAGTTATGTCAATAACTTTGTTCATACTGAAAACACAATTCAATGTGACGAGTATGAGAGTGAAGTTCGTGACGTTTCCTCAATCTACAGCTCTCCACCTAAAAATCTTAAAGATTGGGTATTTCCGTATGATGTGAAAATTTTAGCGGACTTGGTCAATGATACAGCAACCACGTTTTATGCTCTGGTACCAAGCACTTTTGCTCCATCCTCAAGCAAATTTAGCTTGATCATACTCGGAGTAACTGGATTGTCAGAAATTGTACGAGTGACCTCTTATGAAATGCCAACAAGTAGGAACAATGCAAAGGTCTATTGCAAATTCACTGTCGAAAGAAAATCTCCCAAAGACTTTAAAAAACTAGAATCTCAAGGTAATACCTTCACCGACACGGTCATTAATTACAAGTCAGTTTCCACACCTGCCACGTTGCCTCCTGATTGGATGGCAAAGGGTTTTTGGAAATGTCCTCCCCAAAAATATGGTAAGTGTACTTGTTGCTGATCATTCATTGGTGTTAAAAGAATACTTCAATCATACCTTAAAGGTGATGGATTTTGTGATTGTGAGTGCGGGTTTGTGAATGCAACTGTCACAGCTCGAGATATTGATTGCAACAATCTTCTTCCAACGTTATTTAGCAGTTCTAACTTTGTTAACAAGTACCAAAATACTTCCTGTGCAGCGAAGGGTAAGTTTTGTTCAAGTGCTGGCACATGCATTTCTGCACCAAACTTGAGGTCTTCAAAACCTTGCTACACCAAAGCATCATATTTGGGAGAAAAGCAAGTCATTGGATTTTTTGGATCTGATAGTGACTTTGAAAATGCTGGTGGGTCATCCATTTGCACTCAATGCATTGGTGACACTTTTTATGATGAGAAAGCTCACCTCTCGTATGAACACAACAAATTCATTTGTCAGGCGTCACCTGTGGGATATATTTTCGGAAGAGATTTCTTTTCAGATATTCTTTCATCCACAGGTCACATTGGCAATTGGACAAATCCTCCAGAAAATCTTTCTCCCAAATGTGTGTATGTACCTGTACGAGTGAAAGTAGGTCATCCTGAATTTCCTCAAATCCCAGACGATGGAACCTACTATGATGTATCTGTTGGTGATAACAATAGTGACCAATATGTTCAAACTCTCTACTTGACTACGGTTGGAACCACCAAAAGAACCACAAAAACATTAACCCCAGACGGTGAGCTTGTTGGTCAATCCCAATACGACATTCAAACACTGTGTTTGACCAATGAAGACTTGCAATTTAAAGAAATGGCAGGATTTGGCCTTATTGTCTCCAGCGTTTCTCCATACTCATCTGTGATTTTAGTAGAGGCACGTTCACTCAACACAAATGATCCAAGCCACGCGTTGGACTTCATTGGAAAGTTCCCCAGCACAGGTTCATTCAAAGTTCAATTCTATGCTGGATCCTCATACTCGGATGGTATTTACGACTCGTACACAAAACAGCCTGTCATGCTAGATGTACAAGGTGTAACAGAGTTAAACTCTTTTCAAGTTCTGCAACTTCGAGCACCTCCTTCCTTCTCTATTGGTTTGGCATTCGAACTCAAGAGTTTTAACAATCCAGCTCGAACCAATATTACTGTTCAACAATTTCCACTTGGTGACGATTTATCAGGGACCGATATTGTCAAAATGGTTCAACTGTACAAGCAAGATCCTGTTCATGTGCAACGACCAAAAATTCTCATTCGACCAGGTGTGAATGAATACAGCTATGTTCAACATGTGGAAGTCGACGATTTACAAGTTGTTAGCACATTACCACTGACCTATCGTTTAAAGTTGACTACACCCGTTTCACCTGACTTTAGTGAAAACTCATTGGTAGAATGTGTCTTGGAAATGACCATTGGAACAGTGCTTGTACCAATTTCATTATCTTCTTCATATGCTCGAAAAGCGTTCATGCCATCAGAGAGTTACGCTCAAGGAATTCCAACACCTGATTCAATCAATGTGGAATACTCCATGTATATTGTTCCAGAAAAGAAGAAGTTCCCCAATGTTGATTACCGTGACGATGAAATTCAACAATCATCTCAGCTGCCATCAACATCGCTTAATTTATGTCCACGTGAATACCCTTACGAGACTCAAACCATTTTGAATAATCAAGATCCTGTCTGGACTGCTTTCACAATCAATCCTACACGTGGATATCAAGTACAGAATTGTTCTCTTCAAGTTTGGACCGATTCCATGGTTGAGAAGAATTGTATCCATGTTAGCAATAGCCCCAAAAATCAATATAATAACAACTGCATCAAGGAAATGCCTCCAACCTACTCGCTCACATACAATCATGTTATTCAGTTGAATAACAAGTGGCAGAACTTTAGCTCAGCTAATGCAGTAGATGCAGCAACAGGAGGTGCCAATAGACCCGAGTATGAATATAACTTCAAACATGTGTTCTTTTTCCAACATGATGAATATTCGAATGCAGTAGATGCCAAGTTTGCAGGAAGCTCTCCAAGCAAAGGTGATACCACACAATACAATGACAAGCTCTTCTTCAATGGAAAATTGAATTATATTGGCAAGTCTAAAGATCCATTCCTTCCTGCCAACGATCCAATGTTAGACATGGATGCAACGATTGACTTGTCTCCATTTTTTGTGGAAGATGTCCTCAATAACTCTCAAAATCTAATGGTAAACTATGGTATTGACCTCATTGAGGAAAGTGGCACTTGGAGACTCGTCCAGTCACCAACTAGGAAAAACGTTGAAGCTTTTGGAAAATCAATATTTAGAAATTTGAATATTCGATGGGATTTCTCTACCATGGAAAAAGGTTCTCCCAATAATAAGCTTGCTCTCACTCCAGGTATTCAGTATAACCTGCAGGCCACGTTAAAGATTACCACAGTCTACTCTAAGGGTGTGTTTGGCAATGCTGATATCACAAATGTTCAAGTTTTCGTGCAGTCTACATCTGTCTCTAAATCCACTCTCGATTATGTGAATAGAAACAAGTGCATTTTGAATTATGTGATCCAATTTGACCTTGCCCAAAGCCGTCAAGTCGTGATGGCATCCGATTATACATTTTTGGCCTTCTTCACTGATGTTGGTGGTGCGTTGGGTATAATGGCCATTGGTGAATTGCTTGTTGAGGTAAGTTCAATTTCTTTTGTATTTTCTAATTTTCTTGTAATGATTTAATTCTGATTTCAATTTCTCAGTTATGGCAATCATATATTTCACAACCAGAAATGTTCATTAAGGAAGCCATGGAAGAGGACAAGGAGAGAAGAAGAGTGCAAAAGAAGCTCAAAAAGAAAGGATTCTGGGCCAGATGGCTTCCAATGACAGATAGAAATACTATCGAAGTCGAGGATGTCGTGAAAGCTGTCACTACCATTCCAATGAATTAATAAAGCGTCTATATCTTCTTAAATCTCATCAGATGATAAAAATGTTTTCACAGTTCTGTAACCTCAAATTGAGGAAATTCGTAGTGCTTAACATATTGGTAATAAGGCAACGTTATCGAGAAGTCGCCGTTCTGTATAACCCAAACACAAAGGCAACAACTCCCAGCAAGCTCTTCCATCCAAGTTGCTCTAAATTTCTACTTGCCCAATACAGAAAATTATTCCAAGAATAAAAACCTCCCCCCAAATAATTTCCATATCGATCATTTTCTATCAATGAATCCTTCAAACCTCTTCGTTGTTCTAATCTTCTGGCTTGAAATCTTTCTTTGAGAATTCTTCGTTGTTGATATTCTGGTAATTGATTAAATTCTTCTGGTGACATGTTTCTTAATCGTTCCCGAGTGTAATACGATTGATAAAGTCTTCTCCTATTATATCGATCATAGGGAAGTAAATGTCCTGAAACAGCAGCTGCATCACTCTCCAAAGGAGAAGGCAAAGCATGAACAATAGATTGCACTCGATACCCGAGAATTACTTTCAAACGAATTCTATTATTTTCAAATATCTTGGGAGAAACAGCAACAAGATAGGACGAGTCATTTTCCCATAATCTTGACTCGACATCCTCATAAAACAGGCTATCATAAAAGTTCGGAGAATAGTTGTCTGTTGGTGGTGCAACTTCTTCATTTCCAACGTTGATGCCATCATCATCCTCTGTATTATTAAACTCATTTTGAGAAGTAGTTGTCATGCTATTACTAGTATTTACAGAATTCTCATGGTCATGTCGGGGCTGAATATTGCGTCGTCGGGAAGATGTTGATGATGGATTCATCATCAGGTATTTTTTGATTTTACATTTATTAAATGTGTAACGAAAAATGAATGAAAACAATTCTTCTCCGTTCGACATGCCATCACCGACAAGAAACAACAACCGCAGTACAAACTCTTCTTCATCGTCAGTGAAAAGCAATCCAAGTAATGGTGAATCTAAAAAGCAAAGAGCCTCAAATTTGAGTAAACACTCTCGGAGTGTAAATAATAACAAGTCTACGACACCATCAACGACTGGGGAAAGAAAGACGACTAGAATTTTGACTTTTGGATTTCCATTTTCTGGACAACCTGATATTGTTAGATCCTTACAAAAAGATGACTTTTATACCAATCAAGTAATGTTTAATAATTTAAAAGATTTATCGTCGTGGTATTTTGGTCAAAGATTCACCATACGATTTGAAAAAGAAATTCAATTACTCGGAAATTTAATTTATTATGTAACCACTACGTGTACAGAACAACCGACTCTCGGAGAAGAATATTGTGATTTATTACAGGTACAATTGAAAGAAAAACTGAAAAATAATTTATTCCTCTCAACAAAATCCAAATTAGGGACACAAAATTCAAAGACCTTGTACATTGTTAAATCATCCTTGCAGCGTCGTTTAATGTTTGTATTATACGAATTAATTGTCCCTTACTTGTTTGATCGAGGATTATCTCACTGGCTTACACATTATTTAACTCACTCGACCAGCATTTCGAGTGATGTGAGATATTACATTTCAATTTTGAAAGAGTTTGTACAGTTTTTACTTCGATTTAACTTGGCGGCATTCTATGTAAATGGAAAATATCTTCAAGTTTCGAAAAGAGTTGCTGGAATACGATATGTAAGTATCACTTTTAAAGAAATACACACGGTGGTAAAAACTTCTCTTCACTCCCTTTCATTTACTTGCTTCAACATTTATAGATATATACTGGCAGGTCAGACGGTGATTCGTATAATAGACCCAATTTTATCATTCTCTCACTTCTCATCATGTTACAACAAGTCATATCTGCTACTCTCTTTATCAAGTCCCTCATTTCCCAATACATTATCAATAGAAAAAACAAACAATCAGCCAATGACCTCAAAGACCAATCGTCTGAAGCAAACAACCCTCATCAAGTCGTTCTCAATGGAGTTATTTATACAGAGAAGCATCTCGAAGGTCGAACAGACACTGAGTTTAAATGCTCACTTTGTTTGGAGAGGCGTGTGAAAACAACAGCCACTCCATGTGGTCATTTATATTGCTGGGATTGCATTACAGAATGTGTTATTAATAGTAAGGAACCCAAATGCCCCATTTGCCGACAAGCTGTCACTCCTCAATCACTCTCACGACTCTATAGCTACGACACGTATTTAGTAAAGGAATAGTATCAGCTTTTGAAATTGGTTGAAATTCAAACTCGGTTTGGCGTTTGTTGTGTTCCTCTGAAGCTGAAGCTACGATTGTAAAAATGAAACGATGATTTAAAAAAAAATTGAAAAAAAATGTTCTCCTCTTCAAGAATTCTTCGCCTCTCGTTTGCCGCTAGAAAGAACACCTCTCTGTTCTCATCATCATCATGCCTAAAATCATGTTCTGTGGCCACTCCAAAGGCTTCTTCCTTCTCATCAATCTACCCAACAAGTAAGAGATTTTTCTCTACCAACAACAACATAAATAGGGAACAACAAACCGGAGACTCATCTGAAGTGAAAGGTATCATTACACCTGATTTGTTCACTAAAAACAGAAATGAATTGAAACAACTTTTCACTAGCGAATTGGAAAAGATTGTTACTAAAATAACTCAAGAAGATGGATATGTACCACATGATATTTACAACTTTGCATTGGGTGAACACAATTTGAGATTTAAAGTATTCAAAGCTGCGATGGCACGTTTCGGAAGAGAAATTCCAAATACAGATTTACCTAAAATTCTTAAAGTGAGAGATCTTGTTGAATGGTTTATTGTACGAGTTGATAAGGAGAGACCACCACAAACCTATGAAGTTCCCGAAAATGTTAAATTATTCATTGATAAACATCAAGGAAAAAAGCTGAGAGACTTGAATGAAAAGAATGCTTTCACCGTTGCTGAGCCACAACAAACAACATCCGAGCCACAACAAACCCAACAACAATAAGCCTTTTAACTTGAAAAACAAGTCTTTGCTGAGCACAGGTAACCTATTCATCGGAATATATTCATTCACCAATAAAAACAACAATGAGAATCGAAAACGCTACAATTTCCTTGTTTTTTGGAATTTATTGTTATTACAGAGATAACTTTTCACCAAGCATGCTCTATTCTCGCAGTGGTTGTGTTTGTGCCTCTTGCAATGTCCAGTTGATGAAGACTTATTGCAAGCCAAAACCCATACAATTATTGATGGCTGTTAGTAAGCGCTCTCGCATGGCCTCCTTAGTTGAATACCTGGGTAAGAGCAAGTGATTGAAACATGTGTGAGCGGTTGGCAAACGTTTGTCATCATCACCATTTCGAACAATCACAAAACCCAACTCACCCAATCCCTTGATGGGTACACGATCACTTCCTGTACAGAACATTAAGAATTTCTTCTTGTCTTCTTCACTGAAATGATGAACAATATCCCAAAAGTCTCTAATGAGAGGATCATCTCGATCATAACCATCTGCATACTTGGTCGTACGCTCGAGAGCTTCAAAATCCAAGACAGGACTTCCACAAATGAGTAATTCAAGTTCTTCTGCTCTGAATAAATCGAGAATGGTAGGATCACTGCACACCATTTTAAATCCTTCAATGAATGCTCTAAATTGTCTCTCAATGGATTTTTCAAGTTTCCACTCGACCAATAATTTCACATATTCCTCTCGATTTTCATTCGTCACTGGAATATTTCCACCATTGGGTTTCAAATCGTGAGTCTCTACATGTCCAAAAAATTCAGTCTCGACTTGAAAAGTTCGACAAAATACATCTTCCACATCACCTTCAAAATCCAACAATTGTTGAAGCCCTTTACCTAATTCAGGGAATGCTTCTTTCAAATCCTCGAGATTTGGTTTCAAACCTAACATCTTTTTGTAAACAATGAGTGGGAAATGAATATCCAAAATAATACTGTTGTAAATGGCCAATCCAATCACAATACCAATCAATTTGAAGTCATCTCCTGATTCAAATGAATGTGAATTGAACCAAAATGTTCTGGTTTTTTCATCATATTCAAACATGCCATAATTAACATCAAAAATTTGTTTCACAATCAATTGGAAAAATTCCTTCCGTACACCACCTTCATCAATACCTTCTTCACCAATAAATTTCACACGCAGTTGTTTTTTTAAATCATCGGCTCGGTTCATAATTTCATTGAGAGCTGTTTGAAGTAAATTGTGTCGATCTACTTTCAAGACACAGAAGAGAGAAGTTGGTTGTCTGAACAGAGATGAGATGAAGGCATTTCGCAATTCTTTGTTTTGTTGAATTTCGGCATCCAATTGTAAGATTTTGCTCTTAAAGTTTGGATCCAAAATGTATGGAAATTCACAAAAATTGAAATATTCAAAGCCATGGTTGGGAGTGCTTTGAGCTTTCGTCCAACGAATATAATCCTCCTTAATGTCTACAATGTTGTTGACGGCATCATTATAAAATTCTCTGTAATCGACCTTCTCGTGGAATGATTTCTTTTCGTTGGCAGAGTCTATGAATTTAATCATGATGTTTACATGTGTCACAATGTAGATAAATTGAAGAACATGTTACTGAGTTCATGAGAACACAACAAAAAACTTACTGATAATTCCCAATAATCTTGTCGCATAGGCAATGCCCTCATCAATGTATCCCCTTGAATATAATTGAACTGTGATAAATTGTTGGAAAATACTAACAAATGAGGAGAGGTATTCGCTTGGAGTGTATGATAACACTTCTTTCAATTGTTTGAGAACAGTTGGAGACAGTTTTAAAATACCTTGCATTAAAAGTAGAAGAGATTTGTGTGAGGATGGTTCCATTAACAATGGACATTGCAAAAGAATCACTATGAATTTCACGTTTTGAACTCGATCGACATGTGTGTTGAATCTCTTTCCAAGTTCTTCGATGGCATGAGCGAGACTATGAATAACAGATTCGTTCTTCTACAAGAATAAAGGTCCAGATGAACACGTCATGTACATGAATATTGGAGCGTACAAAAACAAACTTACAGTGCCTAGAATGACTTTGTACACTCTCTCTACTGAACTGTTGTCAATTTGATTTTTTTCTTTAGTGGATTTCTTGTAGAGAGCATCTCGGGTTTGAAAACTATAAGATAAAGAACTGTCACTGCTGAATACTCTCTTTATGATATCCATGAACACTGAATAGTCACCACTCTTGGCATTGTCTTCAAGAATTCTTTGTAAGCATTCCTCCTGTACACATAAATCTATTAGAAATTATTATTACGAAAACCGAGTCAAGAGCATTCCATGATTATCATTCATATATACAATACATCACATTTTGAAATGTTTAAACCATTTATATAAAAGGTAATAATAATTTTGATTACATGTGGCGTGCGAAAATAGTCAATAATATTGGTAGTAATGAGCACGTTGAGACCAGAATAAATGTAAACTACAAACCTAGAGTAGGTGAGAAATTAGGTAGAATGGGGTTGACAATATCACATAAAAAGAATTGTGGATTTGCCTTATCAAAGGCTTTCTTTGCAAAGTCTATGGCAAGTTTGGCTGCTTCTGTTTCATTCACTGAAGTATTTCGTTTACACTGTGGGTTTTTACAATTTTCCAATCCACAGCCTTGAGTCAATTGGTGAAAGTAACTATTTGTATTATTATTCAAACCAGTTTAATCATTAATCACGATAGCAACCGTTGACAATCAATTGATTGCCATATGGTATTGATATTAATAGGATGATCATTTGGCAATTCATACATTTGATCAAAAATACAATTTTCGGAATGATATATCGATAAACATTGTTGTTGTATGTATATAATTCATTGCAATAAATTATTATGATGATGATGGTGAGACGATATATTACAAATTTCTATAGATTGAAAACATACGCATGAACCATCAATTTGAGTAAGGTTCTGTTGTTGAAAATTCCTATGGAGAGTAATTGTTTGAATTGTTCTTCTCCGTTGAATCTTCGTTCACTCATTTCAACATCTTTGGATTGTTGGATGTTTGTGCCTGCTGATGAAGACAACATTTCCGAAAGTCAAGCTGAAAGATGGAAACGTTCTTTTTTTATCTCAAGCTTCGTGGTTTGTGCGCGCTGCAGGCAAGCCTTGTCACAGACTACCTCTGAACATGTTACAACGTTGATCTTTTCTTGTTTATTGTTGAGAGCTCGTTTGGCAGTCATGTTATTGGGCAAGAGCTTTGGCCAACCTAAAATTCTCTCTTTCTTCGTAGATTCTTTCTCTTCTGTTTTCCTCCAAGTCCTTCTCTTGTCTTTGGGAAGGTCTTATGACGATGCATGAAAGCAAGTTCAGCTTCAGACATGGTTCTCAGAGTACCATCCTCTTCAGAAACCATGAATCTTCTTGCTCTTTCGTCATCAAATTTCTTCTTCATTTCAGCCACGTATAACTTGTATCTTGACACCTCAGATCCAAAACCGGTCTTATTTTCAACTTCTTTTTCAATAGCTTCAACTTTTTTGCTTTCTTGTTCACCAATAACAAACTCTTGGAATGGATATTTGACATAATCTGGTAAATTATCATCTGATGCTGTGTTCATTGGTTTTGATGATTCTTCTAAAAATCGTTTGTATGCCTCTTCCTCAGTAATTTGATTAGTTAACATCTTTGGTGCCTCTCGTTCCTTCTTTCTCTGCCTATCTTCTTTGTCTGACCTTCTAATATCCTCATCGAAAATAATTCTTGCCTTGTCAAAACTGAATGGCTTTCCAGTTTGTTGGGCTTCATCCCATTCTCTTAAAAGAAGTGAACACCATGCTTGTTCGCGGGTAATACCATATTCAAGAGCTAATCTTTCACCAGTCCAGTATGCTGGATCCTTTTTGTGAAGTTCAAACATTCTATCCAAATCATCTCTTTTGACATGCTTAATGTTATGTGCTTCTCCTCTCACTTTCTCTGCTAACTCCTTTTCTTGTTCATACTCACTCTTTTCATATGAAAGAGCCTCTTGATATAAACGATATGCAGCAAATGTTTCCTCTGGAGTACTGCCTTGGTGTCCATAATGTTCATGAATTTTCTTTAAATATTCATCTGTAACAAGGCGTCCTTCAATAACCTTTCTGTCACTAGGGTTTTTTGGTAATTTTGAGTAATCATTTGGAAATTGTGGTTCTAAATCGGAGACATGTGGAAGTAAAAATTCTCTAGGTGTTTGCATCAGTCCAGGTAATAATTGATCGGCAATTTGAAAAAGAATGTCATCCTTTTGGTTTTGGCTAAGAGCAAGATGAAATTCAAAAGCATCCCAATCAGGGTCATCCAGCTCTTTATCCATCTCACCTATGGTCATATTTTCGAGTTCTTCTCTCGAATATTTGTTAATTAATTTGTAGAATGAGTTTTCGGTAATAGGTCTTAATTCTGTTTCTCCTTCTTTTGGAATCTTTTCGTCATTGTAGAGCACAGCATGCCATTGGTCTTCTTCTCTTAACTCTTCTTTTGCCTGGTCAAACAACTTGAAAATAGGTACGTCATCAGTTTCTTCGGCTTTTTTCATTTGATACTTGGGTTTCTTGTATTTGAAAACACCTGCTTGTCTCATCCACTTTGCATCTTTTGATTTTTGTTCTTTGGTCGATTTTTTATTCCGTTGTTGTGATGATGACGATGCTGAGATGGCAACAAGTGGATTGGCCTTGTTGATGTGAGTTTGTAATGATGTTGGGAAGGAAACCCATGAAAAAGGTTTCGTAGAAGCCGTAATTAATTTCTTATACATGAGAAATTGAGAGAAAAGGAATGTTGGCTGGAAAGTGCAGTAGGCTGATGATGATGGAGGTCTGTGGCCAACAACAACAAGAATATTTTTTCAAATTTTACAATTAAAAAATTTTAATGAATCAAAGCTTATTCAGCAAGTCATCAATGGTTGCTTTGGTCTGGGCATGTTGCGTTTTGGTTCTGATCCACCTGAGCATGTCTGGGTCTTTTTGAGCAAATGCAGTTTCCATGGCTTCTTTGAAAAGTTGCAGTTCTACATAGAGCTCAATCTTTTCCCAAATGTCGCTTACTCTTGGAATATATTTCGCTGCTTCAAGCTTGTTTTTCTGTTGCAGACATGCTTCCACAAAAGGACGGTAACCAATAGGTGATTTTTTCTTTGAAAACTTCTCAAGTTTGTTCCACTTTCCTAACTTGGATAGGGCTGCAATCTTAATCCACCAGTATTTTTTGTCTGAGACCTGGAATTCCTTTTTGACCCTCTTTGATTGCTTATTTCCTGTCAGCAAACAATGGTAAATGGTGTCACCGACAGAAAGTCCAACAAATACAGGGGAAGGGAGGTTCTTATCGAAATCTCTTTGCATCTGCAAAAGTTTGATTTGTTCTTCACAAAGCTTACTGTCCAATTGATAGTCCTTTTTCTTATTGTAGAGTTCTTTGGCTTGATTAAGAATCTTCTTATGAGCTTGAGGCTCATCTTCAAAGGCAAAAGATTCTAAAACATTCATGGCTGCTGCTTCTTCTTGCTTGTCCAATGCATGGAAAAAAACTTTAAGGAAATCAATATCTTGTTCCTTGCAATATGTCACAAGTAGATTACGGGCCACACGAAAACCTTTTTCATTAATGATTGAGAAAAAGTGTGAGACTTCCATATTTTTCTTCATGTGAAGCAGAACAAGATAAACTAAATCCGTTTCTCCACTTATAATTGCCTTTCTGAGCGCATTCTTTGTCTCACCCATGTTTAAAAGTAGAGGAACTTGCTCACTTGCTCTTTCCTCTCGTTCTAACAACTGAATAGCCAAGTTCTTCTTACCCACACTATATGCTGTGGAGGCTACGCTAGAAAATGGTATACCTTCGCATTCTGAAAGCTTCTTGTCGATTGATTCTAATATTATACCGTCATCTTCGTTGGAAAGTACTTTCGAGCATGCCCAATGAACTAAAACACTATTAGGCTTGATCTTGAGATAGGTACAAATCCTATATGCCAGTAAATGTTGCATTCTATTTACCAATCGATCGATAAGCACTTTAGGAGTTAATCTCTTGTATTGCTCCAATGTGATGGGTATACCGATTGAGGGATCTCTCACAGCGTTCATTACTCTTAACGTTTTACATGTACTCACAAATTCTGAGTGGTCAAAGTCGTCACAAAACGATTTACCATAGGATGCAGCACGAAGTAGCGATTTTTGAAGAGATGAGTTGAACTCGTTCGCTGATGCTTCAAGACATGCCTTCACCGCGGGTTTGAGATTTGCCTTAATAGATCGAATATTCTTAATGGATGAAGCATTTTTCTTTTCAAACTCCATATAGGCGTCATAAAGCATAGCAGAAGGGTGAGAGAGCCTATTTTGAAAATGTCAAAGTTGGCTTCTGGTACTCTCTGTAAAAATTCGCATGAATCATTTGTAATAACTCTAACCCCATCAATTTCTGTTACGAGATGAATTGGAGTGTCATAGTGGAATGTACTATAATCTCCATTGGGTCCAATCATGAGTAGGAGTGATATGTTTCCTTCTCTGTTATTAAGTTGCTCCCAATATAAACAAACGCTGTCTTCTCCACACCAAGCAATTTGAGTTGGAGGGTTAGATGATCCGTTTGTATCAAATTCAGCATGCTTATCAGTAAAATCAGATTTGACAACCCAGAGAGATCCTGATTCATTAAAGGTTGCCAAAGCTTCTCCTGAAGGAGAAGCACAAATTTTCGGAAAAGGTCCATTATCCAATCCAACGTCATGACATTCTTCAGAAGTGACAATGAAAACAGTCGGACTCTGTGGGACGCTAATGATAATTTCCAAATCTCCAGATGCTGTAACATTTGGCTGTAAAATACACATTCCAATTTCCTGCTCGTCATTAAAATCAAGAGTAGAAATATCTTGATTATTAAAAAAATCATGGTATTAATTTTCATGACAACATTGGGGTAAAGAAACAGTTATCAATCTCAATTCAATATCATAAACAACCACATACTCATAGACGCAAACTGCTCACAAAATGGTGCATCCAAATCAGAGACGACCCAAATCTTGAAATCTTTTGTAAGAATCGCAACACCAGTTTCCCAATGTTTAACTTTTAGTATTCCAGCATTTTTCACTTCCTCCACAAACCCGAATTGAAGTAACTGTTTACCAAATATATCAAAAACAAACACATGTGCATCTCTAATGAATGGATGTAAAGCAATTTTAAATTATAGAGGGTTCCGAAACAGATGATAACAACATACTCTGTTACACATATCAAAGATTCATCGTGGGTCCATCCGATATATTGAAGAGATTTGTTTAATTGTGAATTCCACTATATGATCATCAAAATAATCGATATTGTGGATCGTCAATTCCAACACAAACACTAACCTCAAACTTTGATATTCTCTTTCCGGAGCTTGAAAACACAAAAATATATTGTTTAGTATCTGTTCCTTTATATCTTAATAGTTTTTTAGGATCTCGGGTGAGAGCTAATCAGTATCAATAAATTAATTCCAATAAAAATGTAGATATCATGATGTGGAAGTTTGAAATCAAAAATCGTGGTGCGGTACGTTGTTGATTTGTTCATTTCTCATCATCATCTAAAAATTATTATTATTGTACGTACCGATTGGGCCTCCGAAATTTGCTGCTGCTACCAAACATTCCGAAAGATTGATGTGATCTTCATTCCATTGCATGGTATAGATCTCTTTCTTTCGGTAGTAAACAGGTAGGCCTTTTTTGCCCTTTCCTAACTGAACCCACTCGGCACTCATAACGGCTCAAGGTATTTTTTTGAATTTAAAACAACAAAATAAAAATCTTTAAAACGGGAAGGCTTTCTCGGATTGTTATTTGGTGTATCGAATTCATTGTTGAACTATCTTGACATTACATGGATATAGTTTGAATAGTCACATCTGAAAAAGAATTTGAATACTCGCAATGTAGCCCATAGTTAGAGTCAATTTGTGAAAGAAGTTTGTGTTTCATGGCACACTCTCGGATACTTCTTCGATTTGTTTCAAATTCATTCCAAAAATTGTGTTCCAGGATTTGGTCAATCGTGATTCTATTCTCTGGAACCCATCTCAATATTTTCTCTAGCATGTCCTTACAGCTGTCAGTAGCACAGTTTAAACAGTCACCAAGTTGGAGTGTTTTGTGAGTTAGCTGAGCTCTCTCGTTGGTTTCTAAAATAATTCGTTCCTTTTCTTTTGCATTGATAGTCTCAATAGAGGAAAAGATGTTGGAGGATCGTGAGTGTTTTGGTGTCTCTGATGCTCTAAATAAGTTGTCAAGAAGTTGACGTAATTCATCAGGTCTTCCTAACACCTCAAAATGAGAACTTGCCAACAAGTGTTCACTCACTGTCATACCAAATACACTATTTCTTTGTCTTTTGGTCACGTCTAAACTTAAATACAAGAATTCAGTAAATAAAACTGCCAGCGTCCACAAATTCTGATGGACAATAATGAAAGGTATTAGTTTTTCATCAACTTCAGTCTTCATGCACATCATTAATAGAAATTCTGGAGACCAATACTTGAGAGATAACCTTGGTAACAATTCAATACCACTCTCTTGATCGTTCTCTATTGAAACTCTACATCGATTATTTCCTCTTGTGACAAAAATGTTCAGATCAGGGTTCAACAACACCGAGTTCATGACACTTTTCGAATTCTTTAAAATCTGATACATGATCTGATTGGCTGTTTCGAGTTCGAAATTTGTATCCACAACATCCTCTACAACCAGATCAAGATACTCAGAAATACTAATTGGACTTTCAAGAGTGGTAGGAGAGACATCATTATCTGTATGACGCATGACTAATGAAGAATCTCGTGGAGGTAGTGCTGAAAATGATATATCTGAACATGTACGTGGTGAAGTCATGTACTCGATTAAATCTTCCATATCTTCCAAACGATATAATTTACACCAATCTCTTGCAGTTAATCCTAAAACATCTCTTTCGTATGGATTATAGCCAAGCTCTATTAAATCAATGACTTCTTTGTACATTTCTCGAACAGCAAAATGATGTAAAAGAGTGTGTCCATTGGAGTCTCTTTTGAAAGTGGTATACTTTTCTTTCTGGGAAAGTGTTGAAATTTCATATTGTTCAAATAAATTAAAGGCATCTAAATCGTTGATAGATGTCATGGATTGATGATTAACACCATCTTCTGATGAGTTAGGATGAGCAGAGTTAATGACGTCTTCCATAGTTTCGTCGAAAAAATCAAAGTCATCACTTGGCACTGCATTCTGTTTTTGTTCGTTAGTGTTGGATTCCAAACTCTTGTCATTATAAAATTCAAAATCTAAAAACTCTCCGTTGCTGTTGGTAATGTCTTGACCTCCACAAACAAGCTTTAGTGAGCAATCAAGGGTATGCTCCTTGATCACGGGAGTGTAACTGAAAATCTCCAAATCATGCTCTGAGAATTGCTCTTGCATCAATGGAGTCAATACATGCTTTTTGTTGATGATATAGGTATTTGAGGAATTGGATTTATCTTCAAATGCAAGACTCATGGATGGTGAAAATGGTGATAAGAGCTGAGTAATGAGATTCGCCTTAAGTAGTGGATCTTGCTCACTCAACGAAACATAAAGTACAAAATGTTGACTCTTCTTACTGTGAGCTCGATTCGGAGAGACATGGACGAGTTTGAGTTTTGAAACGATTGCCATGATGCTGTTTTTCGTATCAAGAGGAGAAAACATGGCTGGAAATGAGGGTATCAGGGGCAAGGGGAATGAGGATGCAAACGATGGTGGAACACTAGTCGTATTCTTTCGATCGTCTCGTTTTCTCTTTTTAGGAATGGCCGTAGCAGTTGATTCTTCTGAGGTTGAGCTTGTGGCACAAGAAACAGTTTCTGGAACTAGTAAATTCGATGAAAGGAAGCATGTGGTGGCGGGGTGGTGATTGATTGTTCAGTTCATGGCCACCACCGTATTGAGGATATTCGTGAATGGATCGAATGGCATTGAGAAAGAGAGGGAACTAAATCTTGTAAATTTGAAGAGCAAGTAGTGAAGGAATTCGTATTGGCATGAAATGGATCTAAGGAAGAGAGGTTTGGTTTGGTTTTTTCAAGCTCCTCCATTTGTTCAATCACTGGTTCAGTCACCCATGCATATCGGTTCTTACCAATTTGAACTCCATAGCATGGAATTCGATCTTGACCCACCCGTCGACTACTTCGTTCATTCACAATCATTGCTCCAATAGAACCATGGAGAGCAATGGGTCTTTGAGAAAATAGAGTTGGATGTCCATTCACATTGCACTATGCACAAGTCATAGCCATGTGAATATAGTCATAGCCATGCATCGACACACAAAATCGTCGTAGAATTTTATAATGCATTCTCTATTCCTGACAGTTCAAAAAATCATACTTACCTTTTTAAAGCTAATCAATTTTCCAACTTCATATTTGTGATTGGCAGATCCTGCTACGATTGTTCGATTCTTACTACAACCTCCATCTAGATCGATTACCACAGGCTGATTTTTGAACACATCATCGTTGGAAGTACCTTGCTGTTTTTTCTTTTTCTTAATTTTACGTTCTTTTTTAATACTTGTTGGGGTGCTGTCACCTGTACTGCTGTCCACAGATTCAGGAATATATTCCTCCGATTCTTCAAGGTTGGAAGTTGGCAAACATTTTGCTTCTTCTCCAATGAAGAATGGTTGGTCTGATTTAAATGGTGTGCATCAACAAGAAATTCTTCTTCCGACGATGGAGTCAATTTCTCTTGTTTCATCATGATGACTCGTTGTTGTTGCGTTGAATTCATCGTGATCATGTCATGAACTTGTTGTTGTTGTTGTTGTGGATGGTTTTTAATCATCATCACACTTCCTTCATCCATCACTACATCACACGTATTTCTTCCTCCCATTCGCATCAGCATTTTAGAAAGTACTTCATAATCCGATCTTTCCTCATTATTCGGAGGTGAATTCATTGTGGTTGATAAATGTTGATCGGGATTCTAAAATCCTTTCAAATTATGTTGTATTGTAGACACTTGTTCGTTTCTATTTTTTTCTGAACCAATGAGTTCCAATGAACTTTGCAAATGACACACAAATCTGTTCTAGTGAGGGTTTCATACCTCTGCAACCAAGATCAAACGTTTAGAAATGGTTTTGGGTCATCAAAAACGAAATACTGGTTTTTGATTCAGTTTTCACAAATTCAATCAAAAAAAATGTTGCCCAAACAAGTCGCATCTCGATTATCAGCATCACAACACTCACTGCTGGCTCGGAAGCTTAGCATGGCCTCTCAATCATCATCGTCATGGCTGTTACGAACAAGAGTGAATGGTACAAGTCAGGTCAGCAGAGATTATCATTCAAAAATTTGCAAAAGCACCAATTCCGTAATTCTTAATCATAGCATCACACATGGCAATATTTTAATGATGGACATAAATATCAGTAATATGAAAAATTTATCAAGCAAATATTGCATCGGAACGAGAGAATTTTCAACCTCAACAATGGTTGCACAAAATGAAGAATCTAATTTAGAAAATAGAGAGCCAAGACTCAAGATCTTGCTTGTTGATGGAACTCCATTGGTGGTGAGAGCATATCACGGGACGCCTCCCTTAAGCACGTAAGTTTTATAATTCCGAGAGAGTTCATAGGCCAAATCATGCCAAATTCAATAATCGCAGATCGAGTGGAATACCAACAAATGCTGTTTTAACCTATGTAAAGAGTCTTGTTAATATTTTGCAATCAGATCACTACGACTGTGTGGGCGTGTTTTTTGATTCTGGAAAACCCTCTATTCGAAAAAGCATTTCTCCAGATTATAAGGCAACCCGTAAACCCACCGACGATGTAAGTTCAATATTTATGATAATATGTTGCGCTCATAAATGTATTGAAAATAGCTTTTGAAAAAACAATTTCCAATTTGTAAATTAATTACTGAGAAAATGGGTATCAAAGTTATAAGTAAGGATGGCTTTGAGGCTGACGATTTAATTGCAACAATGACTCGAGAAGCAAGAGATTTAAATTATTCTGTAGTCATTGTATCATCAGATAAAGATCTACATTGCTTGGCAGATGAACACACTGTGCTGCTAGATCCAATGACCAAAAAAATCGTAACCATGAATGACATTATTGAAAAGTATTCGTTACCACCAAAGCTCCTTCCAGACTATTTGGCCCTTGTTGGAGACACAGCAGATAATATTAAAGGTGTTAAGGGCATTGGAAAGAAGAAAGCTGTTGGCTTGCTAGAACAGTTTATATCCATTGATGACATTATCAACAACATTGACAAAATTCCTGAAAAGAAATCAAGAGAGGCTATTTTAAATCATCTTGATGATCTCAAGCTTTCTCTTCAATTAGTTCAGCTTGATGAAAATGTTTCATTACCTTATAGTTTAGATGATTTGAGGTTGAAAGTAGCGCCCTGAACTTGTCAGCCAATCATGATGTAAGTTTCAGCGTAAATCAACAAGTCACTCATTCCAATTTACATAGTTCGTGAAACAACTCGAAGAATTGGAAATGAATTCCGTTTTGAAGCTGATACAAAAGAAAGCCAAAACTGAATTGATTGATAAGAACACTAACAATGTCGAAGCTACAACCGAACAAAAACCAAAAGGAAGAAAGAAACCAGTAATAGAAACTGTTACCCTCAGCAGTACGATGTCATCGGCTGATCTCGAGCTAGTTAAACAAAATTACGCGGCGAGTGACAGCACTATTGGAAAGATAACAAAAGAATGCGAGTACAATATCATCCTCAATGAGCAAGAGCTGGAGAAGCTTATTAACGACATCAAATCAAGTGGGGTATGTCTACTATTCGTTATTGATATTGTAACAATTTTGGTTACCACATATTCAGCAAGTTTCCTTCTCCACAGAAGTTTGCCTTTTGAGCATGCACAACCCTGTGCTGGCTGGAATGACCTTTTGTCTACAAAAAGGTGTTGCATACTATGTTCCTTTCTTTAAAAATGGCAAAGTTGAGTTTAAGGAATCGATTGCACGACTCGCAGAAAATTCAATGATGCAAAAAATTAAATCAGAAATCATGGAAAATAGTAATATTCTGAAAATTGGCCATGATATCAAACGTCATATTAAGGCTCTTGCGCACTATGGCGTTTCTAGTAAGTAATTCTAATTTTTCATGATGGTTAATAGTTTCCTGAACTCGTGATACAGTCAACAACTTTGACGACATTATGGTCATGTCATATGTTTTAAATTGTGGAAAACATGGGCACGAGATGGATGAGCTTGTAGAAAATGTATTAGGAATGAACCCTAAAGAATATTTAATTCCAGAAAAAGAAGTATTGGGAATTGGTAAAAAGAAAGTGACTCTGCTAGAAGCTGACATTGTTGCTGTGGTTCATTATGCATGTCAACATTCAGATATCACGCAACAAATTTATGATCTTTTAAAGCCAGAATTACAAAAACTTCCAAAACTTACTCATCTTTATGAAACTATTGAACGTCCATTGGTGGAGACTCTTGCTGCAATTGAAATGAAAGGAGTGTTTATGGATCAAGAAGCTCTCGATAGAATGGAAGAAGAATACAAGGAAAAAATTAAGGAGGTTGGAAACAAAATTAGGGAAGCTGCCGGTTTTGCAGCTATCGACCATATTGAAATCACTACAGAAGAAGAAGTTGCAGAAATACTGTCCAATATTGAAGAAAATGAAGAATTCAACATTAATTCTAACAGACAATTAGGTCAAGTGATATTTGAAAAGCTCGGAATTGGAGGTAAACACAAAAAGAAGACCAAACTTGGTGACTACATTTTAAACGCTGAAGTTTTAGAAAAGCTTGCAGATGAGGGCCATGCTATTGCTAAATATATTCTCGAGTATAGAGCTCTCACCAAATTATACAGCACATATATACATGGTCTTAAGCAGCATATCAATCCATATACAAAAAGAATTCACACAACCTTTCAAAATGCTCTCACAGTTACAGGAAGACTCAGCTCTGTAATGCCCAACATTCAAAACATTCCTGTGAAAACAAAAGAAGGAAAACAAATTCGGAGATGCTTCATCGCACCTTCTGACGAGTACGTCATTATGAAAGTCGATTACTCACAAGTAGAGTTGAGAATTTTGGCCCATCTTGCTAGAATTGACGTATTGAAAGAAGCCTTTAAAAACGGTGCTGATGTGCATGCTATTACTGCAAGTCAGGTTTTCAAAGTACCTCTCGATAAGGTTGACAAAGCTACAAGAAATAAGGCAAAGGCCATTAACTTTGGTATCATTTATGGAATGAGTGAGTTTGGACTCTCTAAACGAATTGGTGTTGACACACAAACGGCAAAAGCATTTATTGAACAATACTTTCAACAATACCCTGGAATTAAGAGCTACATGGAGAACACCAAAGACTTTTGCAGAAAAAGAGGTTTTGTGAATACCTTGTTCCACAGAAGATGTTGGATTCCTGGTATCAATGATATTGGTTCAAAATCAGGATTTGCAGAACGTACAAGCATTAACACACCAATTCAGGGAACCTCGGCAGACGTTACAAAAATTGCAATGAACAGTTTACATAAGGCCTTTTTGGAAAAGGGACTTCGAACAAGAATGATCATTCAAGTGCATGATGAAATTGTTTTTGAGGTACCGAAGGATGAAGTGGAAATTGTGAAACCAATCATTGTCGAGTTGATGGAAGGAGCTCCTAATTTCAATGGAACGTGGTTCTCTGTTCCGCTAACTGTGGAAGTGTCTGTTGATAGCAAGTGGCTGGCAGATGAATAAGTTTATGTGTAACGATCAATTGGATCGAAAGGAGGTGTATGCAGCATCACAATCATCATAAATTAAATAAGTTTATTGCTCATTATTCCTGTCAGCCTGCTTGGTGTACTTTCTCTTTGGCATTGAAGTGCTTATTCCTTGATAGGCCTTCACCTTACTCAACCTAATGTTGAATTTCCTTGCAACCTCAATGTCTGCATCTTGCTCAGTTTGTTGAGCGTTGGAGGTTTCATCCTCTTCTTCTGAGGAGGATGATTCTGAAGAAGATTCTATTACTTTTCGTGGTCTTCCTAATTTTTTAGCTGTTCTTGCCTCGTTGGTGTTTGATTGATCTTTTCTTGGCCTGCCAACTTTTCGTTTAGGTTGTTGTGAGGAGTTTTCATCCTTTCTTGGTCGACCAACTTTTCTCTTCACAGTTCGCTTCTCCTCCTCAGAGGATGAAGATGATTCTTCGTCGCTGGAACTTGATTGATCTTTGGTAGTATTACTACTCGACGACGCATTATTGTGTACAATTTTTCTTGGTCTTTTAACTACAGGCTTGTCTTCGGATGGCTTTTCTTGCTCCTGTTTCTTCTCTTTCTGCTCTTGTTCTTTTTGTTTTTCTCGAGCTAATACTTCCTCTTTCTTTGGTCTACCAACCTTTCTCTTCACTGGTTGTTGTGACACTGATTTTTCGGTGTTTGTATCTTTAGTCTCATTCTTTGTTTCGTTTGTGACGGTTGATGAAGGAGTTGTTGTGTTACTGCTACTTGCTTTTGAAGGAGTTTGAGCTGGTTTCTTTGTCTCTGTAATAGGTTTCTTTGTTGGAGTTGAGGCCGTCGTTAATGTGGCAGTAGAGCTAGATGAAGAAGTGGAGAAAGGATTCTGAATTTTTAAAGAAGCTGACTTCATGGGTGATTGAGCAGATGTCAATGTTGGGGTTGTAATCAAAGTTGTGACTTTGGAATCTGTAGTTGACTTGACTTCTTTCTTTGTAGTCTCTAAAGTTACGGTTGGCTTAATTTTGTTTTGATCTTGAGGAATAATTGTAGTTGGCTTGGAAGATGATACAGTTGTACTTTTTGCTAAGGTCTCTTCTTTCTTTGGTCTACCAACTTTTCTCTTGGCTGTTTTTTCTTCAGTTTTTGATGATGTACTGGCAGCACTCGATGCAGGGGTTGTAGTATTTTTCTTTGGACGACCTACTTTTCGTTTTGGTGGTTCTTCTTCGCTTGCCGAATCAGAGTCGCTAACAGTCATCTGATTTGATTCAGCCTCTTTCTTTTTCTGCAACTCGCGTTGCTCCTTTTCTTTTCGTTTTCTTTCTTTTTCTTCTCGCTCTCTTGCCAATACCTCTTCTTTTCTTGGCCTACCAACTCTTCGTTTGACTGGAGCTGAGGCAGGTGGTTCACTGCTGGGCTTATTAGCATCAGTTGGGGTTGGAACAACGGGCTGTGAAATGTTCTTCTTTGGTCTACCAACTTTTCTTTTACCTTCCTCTGGCTTTTCTGGAAGAGGATGTTTTCTTGGTCGACCAACCTTTCGTTTGGTGGTGCCTTGTGTATTTGAAGATGAGCTGCTAGTGGCCTTCTTTTTTCGTCTTGTGGAAGTTTCCTCTTCTTCTTCAGATTCTTCGTCATATGACAAATCGCTATCATCTGATGATGAAAGTTCTTCTTCGTCTTGTTCGTCGTCTTCAGAAGACTCCTCGTCACTTTCTACTTCAATCTTTCTCTTAGGTGGCCTGCCTCTTCGTTTTTTAGGGGCTTCATCTTCCATCTTGTCAGTACTCTTCTTTCGACCTCGTACTGATACTCTAGGTTTATCATTAGAAACAACAGACGTCTGAACTTCTGGAACGGTAGTAGCGTCCTTTGATCTTGTTTTGCATCTTCTATAGTTGAAACCTCTAACATTGAGATTATTGATATTACCTTTTTGAATTTGCTCATAAATTTTCGTCATTTGAGCTCTTTCATATTCAGTGAGACCAAATTCATCTTTTTCTTCTTCCAGATTTTGTTTAAATTGATCTGAAATTTGTTTTTCGATAGAAAGAAATTGTCTAAATCTTTTTTGTTGGGCCTTTCTCATGTTTCTCAAAAGACAGACATTTCCAAAGTCAGCGGCGTCCTGTACATCTTTTGGAAGCTTGTTGCTATCTTCCAATATTTTCAAAGTATATAGAGTTCTTTGCTTAAACTTAGACTCGAGTTTGTGATTTTTGATTCTCTTGTTACGTTCCTTGTCAAGGTTTGAATTCTTCTCCTTTAAATCAAGCAAGGATGCTGCTTCTTTTGATGTAATGGTACCTCTACAATTTTTGCTTCCACAATAACATTTCTGAAGGGAAACACCATAACATTCCATAGCATAATCAAATGTTATTTCTTCTCCCTTTTCAATGTCTCTTAAGGCAAACACACCTATCCTAGATTGATGACCGACGGTCCATTTCTGTAAAACAGAGTTTGGATCACAACTGTGATTGATAAACCTAGCGTTATTTCCCTTTTTAGAGGCATCAATGATTTGATTAGGACCAACAGAAAGAAAATAATAATGGCGTTCTCCGTCATACGCTTCTTGGCGTTGCTTGTAAATTTTCTCATCAAGCACTTCACCTACATATTCAATAATAAAACTTCCTTTAGGGATGCGTTCGTGAGCAAATATTCCATAGCCTTTCTCACCTGCTCTTTTAACAGCGATTTTTTTCCAGCTCTTTTTCTGAAATCTGTTATTTGTACATTTAGATCCACATGCACAATGTCCCAACACACATTCCATGCACAGCACTCTATTCACACATGACTCGCCGCAATGATCATCACCACCAACTTCTCCACTCTTTCTATTGGGTCCACACATACACATAATAATATCGTCATCAAACAAATTTTTCCATTGAAATACTGTGGAATCTCCTAAATAAATATTTTCTTCGACGTATTCAAAGTTTCTATCATTGTGAGCCTCTCTTTCGTCATCTACGTCGCTTGTTGGTTTTTGTTTGCCGTTGCTTTGTTGGATTTCGTCTAAATAGGTTTTTCTCTTTTTTTTCGGTAATTTTACATTTTCTTCCTTCAGCTTCATCTTTAACGGCTTATCAAATGATGGTGTAGACATATTGCTAGAGGTTCCGTTGGAGGTTGATACCGAAGGTGATCTACTTGCTTTTGATAATTCCTGTAACAGAAGAGCGTCTATATTATTACGAGTGAAATCATAGTCATCACGATTATTGTAATTATTAAAATAATTATTATTATAATATTGCACAATCTCATATTTACCTTCCACATCATGGCTGGAGTGTGATGATGAAAGAACGGATAGGGCCTCTTGTTCATCATGGCCGTTATTTTGTGTTGATTTTCCGTTTTGGTGTGGATGATCAGCCTTTTCAGCATTTTCGGCCTTGATAGAAGCAGAAAACTCTGAAATGATGGTGTCCTCACTCAAGTGCACAGCAGGTTGGAGAAAAATACTTTCCGCAGCATTTGATGAGCCACTCACAAGAGAAGAGAGATGGCTAGCATCGGGCGGTAACAACGTTTCGGTTTGAAGATTACTCATTTTTTTGTTGCGCAATTTTTCGTTACAAAAAACCTTCTGTCTTTGATTTCTTGAGCGCGTTTAACTCCAGCTAAAATTTGCCGGCCGTGTGTCATTTTAATTTTGTAAAGATTTGTTTAATGAAAGCTGTAAAATAGATCATTTAAATACTTTTCCAAAGAGGTACTAGCAAGGATTGCAACCAAAGTTTCATGTCAATGGTTGTCGATTGCTGGTTGATCATGCATGTTGATCCGCGTTGTAAGGTGGAAGATGGTTAAAATTCGGATTGTTGGTGAAATTGTACAGAGTAGAAATATTGGAAGTGTAATATTAGTCAGTCATATGATCATGATGTTGGTAGGAAGGGGTTGTACCATTTGAAGAGGCAGCAGTAATTGGTTTTTCTTCAACAAAAGTTGCTGAAACTGTGCATGTATCTTTCAAATTTTCATCAATGACCTCTTCAATATTGGTCTGACTGATAGAAAGAGACTTGGTTAAATTTGAAGCAAGCATTTTGACTTTTTCCATACTTTCAGGAGTATTTTTCACGTATTGGGCTGTAATGTAGAGGAAAATGCTAACAAAATTAAAGTAAATAGCCCAGGGAGAAATATCTGTTGTAAGAGCTAGATATAAATTTGCAAGTAAGCTTAACACGACTGCAATTTGTCTCTTGTAAGACTCTGATTTCATTAGCCAATATGAACTCAATGTCAATAATGCTGCGCACAGAAACTCTTTCCATATCAATCCAAATATTCTCCAAAGAAACTCTCCTCTATTTGTATGTTTGGTCTTTGTAGATGAATTTGAAGATGGTGCATATACTTGTTTTGAATTTCGAATATTTTTCACAAAATTAGCCAATCTTCCAGAAGACGATTGATAAAGAGAAGAAGGAAGCGACGATGAGAAAATTTTTCTTGAAGTAGAATCCAATGGAGACGAATTCTTTCCTCCGTTTGATAATCGATCCAATAACATTCTTCCAATTTGTCTTTTTGACGTTATTCCATACTTGTTGAGAGCTTCCATGTTGGAGAAAAATTTTGAATTCAATTGTAAATCCCCCGTCCCAGCACTATTGGATTTTCTGTTTTTAAATATTGAAATGTATGTAAATGGATTTAAAATAGTTCCCTTATTGGAATAAATGATATCGTAGAATCGACGCCCTACAGCATAGATTGAGATCAATGTATTGCTAAATATGAGAATTCTTCTGGTATATTTGATAGTGTATGAATGGCTTTCGTCCATCATACTTTCAACCACTTGTTTTAAATCTTCAATTTCCAATCGGAGTTGTTCAATTTCCATGTCGATTATTGATTTATTGGGATGAGATGACGATGAAGGAGGTAAAAGTGGGGATGGAATGTACAGTGAAGATGAAGATTCAGAAGTGTGGAGTATTGAAGTTGTTGATTGAGAGCTTTGAGGAATAAAGAGAGGTGACAGTTTGTATCGTGGTGATGTGATATTTGTATTGGTTGTGGGTGAATTCGTTAGCAAAAGATCGGGAGTGGCAGAGCGAGAGGAATGGTTGTTGTTGTTGCTCAGCGATGATCCGAATGATGAAAGAAAAGAATCAACGCCATTGGAAGTATGTTTGGATGTTGTTGTTGCTGACTTGAATGATTTGCGTGTTGTCTTGGCATTTCTTTTGTGATGCAGATTAGAAGGTGTGTTCGATGCAAGGTTGTGTAACAGCGTAGAGTCATCATCATCAAGACGATGATGATTCAATTCAATGGCGCCATCCCCCGTGACTGAGTCTTCAATGCTTTCATTCTCTCGGTACGAAACAGAACGCACCTTTCTCATTATTTTTTCATGATGAACGTTCGTCATCTGGGTCCTTTCTATACATCATTGAAAGACTCTGATCAAACCAATGCATTGTTCTTACAGCGCAAATATGCCCAAGTGTTTATTGGTTGAATATCGGGATTAAAGTGGTGATGAATGATAACAATGATGATGAAAAAGAAGTAAAAAGGTGTTTACATTTCGTATTCTGCAGCCTCCAAAAGACTCAACAATGGTTCGAGAAGCTCCAATCCAATTTCAGCTTGTCCTTTAACGTTGGCGTCTCTGCTCTTCAGCAATTCTTTTTGTGCTTCCACTTCACGTCTTACGAGGTTGACATCCAATTCGTCAAGTTTGTATGACTCAGCCAAATTCAATTGAACAAAACCGTGATAGTAAATAAAGCAAAAACCACCAGAAGTGAACCATTTGACTGTCTTTTCATCGTTATATTTGATTTTGATTAGTCCTGGATTAACTCTCATGACTTGAGTTCTGTGGTTAGGGAAGATACCGTATTCACCGAACTCTACAGTTGAAAGAGTAATGTCATCTACCTTATCGCTTCTGATGATGTAGCTGTTGTTTGTACAGAGAGTGAGAGTGAGTTTTTTGGTTTGGACAGCTTCACTCATATCATCAGGCATTGATTTAACGAAACGATTTGGAATGTATGAAAAAGCATCTTCAATTTCTTGTTTGTCTTTCTTCTTCTCGGCATAGAAGCGTTTTTGTGCGACCGAGTTGGAGACAATAGTCAAAGCCGCCTTCTTTGTTGTTTGGTTGTTGCTGCTGGCTCTAGCGAGAGGTTTGACGATGGACTTTAACATTTTTTGAATTTTTTTGCGATTTTTACATACTTTACAATTTCAGCCAAACAACAGGCCGTCCATTGTTTTTGATTTTTATTTATCAATTGTTTTTGATTTTCAAAGTATATTAACCTTTGGTTCATGTCCAAGAAAAGATGGTTTCTTCTTTTCTTGTATTGTTGGGATGCAAGAATCGATTCAGGCTGCGCTAGCATCTTGAAAGAAAAAAATACAAAAATGCCCAAATCATTGAAACAACACAGCGGCAACCAAAACTCAAAAGTACAAGATCCCGAAACCGGCTTACAGGTCGGATCCAAGGTTTATTGTTTATGGGCTAGAGACAATGAGTACCGTAAGTAATATCATACTATTCTCGAACGTTCGTTGGACACATATCTTGTGATGATGATTGTTATTATTTTATGTGTGATGATCGGATTCGATACACCCAATTTCTCACAACTCTATAGACCAATGCGAAATTGTGGAGATCAAGTTGGATGTTAGTCCAGTGCAATTTTATGTCCACTATATTGACTGTAAGTATTCATACGTTAACTCCGATGTTGACAATAATTGCAAATTATTCAACACAATATTTCAAATACATTTACATAATATTCAACGTCTCCACAGTCGATAGAAGACTTGATGAGTGGGTAACTGCTGAACGCTTTAATTTGGACGAAGATGACGAAAACATCAAAAGAGATAGTGAAGATGAAAACAAAGTGGAACGTAAACTTACAAGAAATATGAAACGTCACTATAACGAAATACACAACATTTCTAATGATCATGATCTTGACAATGACCCTGTTCAAGCAGCACTTGAGAAGGAACATGAAGAATTTACAAAAGTGAAAAATATTCAGAGAATACAATTTGGAAAATATGAAATTGAAACATGGTACTTTTCTCCATATCCTGAAGAATATTCCCATATTGATAAATTATATATTTGTGAATTCTCACTCAAGTATATGAAAAACAGAAGAACGTACGAAAGACATCGCGACAAATGTACAACGAAACACCCACCAGGAGATGAAATTTATAGAAATGGTTCTCTAAGCTTTTTTGAAGTTGATGGAGAGAAGCAAAAAATATATTGTCAGAATTTGTGTCTACTCGCCAAGCTATTCCTCGATCACAAGACTCTTTATTTCGATGTGGAGCCATTTTTGTTTTATATTCTTTGTGAATGTGATGAAGAAGGATGTCACATGGTTGGTTATTTTTCAAAAGAGAAACAAAGCGCTGAGGGCAATAACTTGGCATGTATTTTGACTCTTCCACCCCACCAAAAGAAGGGATACGGTAAACTGTTAATCGGCTTTTCTTACGAGCTCTCCAAGATAGAAGGAAAAGAAGGAACTCCAGAAAGACCCTTATCAGATCTAGGTAAAATCAGCTATCGCAGCTATTGGAAACATGTACTTCTTGATATTTTGCAGAATCCTGCGAATAAGGCCTTATCCGTCAAAGACATTGGTAAGATGACAGCCATCAAATATGAAGATATCACTGCCACTTTACAATATCTTGGTTTGCTCAAATATTGGAAAGGTCAACACATTATAGCAGCAAATCCTAAGGTCATTGAGGAGCACTTGGAGAAGAGGAAGAAAAAGGATGAAGTCACCATCGATCCAAGCAAAATTCATTGGGCTCCTTACCCAATCTCTAACAACTAGATCATCCTCATTTGTATGTTAACACAGAACATTTTTAGCAGTTTGCAGATAGACAGCTGTAGCTGCGAGGTAAACAAACAATGCCCTAGAATTAAAATTTGTAAATCAAGTACCATTTATTATTAATTGTCAAGTAATAAACAGGGTCAAGTGCCATTTATTATTAATTGTCAGGATCTTCCAACTCGAATTGAAAACTTAGAAACCACATGTTCCAATTATATTTGAAAAAATCTACAGAGCTAGATTAGCTTTACCTTTCCTTCAAAAAGTAAATCTCTCACCAATCTGTATTGCAATAAAGAGCGTGTTCCCTTTGGTAAATTCACCTCAAGCTCGTCTTCGTCTTCATTTTCAGGCCGAGCATCAAAAGGCCGAAGTGTCACTGTGCCCAAGTCTTCAACAACTTCACAAAAAACAAACTTGAACCAGTCAGGCTCAATATACGGTACTATATTATCTTTTCCTTGACCTTTTGAAGCCATATCAGGATTTGTCAATTGATTCACAAAACTATTCTCAAAATAGGTCGTCCTTAATTTACAAAACTGTTGAAGAAATTTCCATTCTGAAGGTGTTGTAATTTTTAAAGCCGCATGAATATCTTCCTCTCTATCATTCACCATGGATAAATTTCCAATATTATTTATATGATCTACTTCTTTTCTTCTCACATATTCACATAACAATTCCAATTTAATTAATCTCGTTCTCATCAAATTAGTAACCAAATATTTCAGTCGGTTCAATTCCGTAACTCTCAACGAATATTCCTCACTATATTCATTGGAATTCAGAAGAGAGTCTTCTTCTAATTCAATCCGAGATCGGGCTCGTTGAATCATACTCTCTAGCCGTTGTCCACCTGGAAGTAATTCCGGAGAGTTTCGTTCGTTGGTGAGCCAAATTCGTAAATCTTCAAAAACTTCTCCATCATCACCTCCACTCTCAAGCATGAGCTCTGCAGAATCAATTAAACTTTGCATGGTGTGATTGATGGTTGTGAATTAAATTAAATTTTTAAATTTTTAATTAACGAAGAAATTTGGATTGGCGCCAAAAGTTGACAGCGGGAGTTATTGTTTACCCGAGCGATTATTATTCTGTCGTTCTAAAGCATCGATATGGAATGTTATGCCGTATTCAAATGCTCTGAGATGCAATTCACGGTATCTCAATAACAGTCCTTGGTGCTTTCCAAGAAACTAACATACAAAACAGTTCAACAATCATTCGTTGAATGGCAATCCAACTTGTCCAAATCGGATTCATTAATCCGATGATCCAATCAAATTTTCAAATTTATATTTGACACGAGGTTGCATCCAAACAGTCGAACGCTCGTTTCGAAAAAAGAGTCTCAAAGAATTAACCTCTCGACAAAATATCATCATGGTTTCAAACTTCTCTCAACATCCAAACAAGAGATGCACTGCTCAAGGTTTTTCTTCTTCCACATCCGCGGGTGGAAACTTTGAGGCTCGGCGAAGGGAGAGAAACCAACATGTGGGCCGTATTCAAAAGAAACCATATCATGTAATGAATCGCCATGTTCGACCATCAACTAGGCCACGAGTACATGTAAATGACGTTCATGAACATTGCCAACAATTAGACCCATCTTTTGGTTTAGCTCATCATCCACACGTTCCTCTTCCAACAGCCATGAATTCTCTACCTTCAAGTCATACTGATAATGCCCTGAATTCGCCCGACATGAACCATCCTTCATTTGTGCAGCAACTTCTTCCTCAAAGTGGAGAGGCCCCTCATTCAGTTCAAACTTTGGCACTTCAAGCTTTTATGTTAGGGCTCTATTGTGCTCTCAATCACAAAAACCATCCTATCGGAAGGCAATTATTGCTCAAGTATCATCCCATGTTACGGATGAGTAATAGTACATGTAGGGACGGAACACTTTCATTCTTGAATACTCCCAATAATACAATTGTTGAAGAAGGCCCTTCCTCTACAAATCACTCCCCTCACCAACATGTTCAGCGTTCGGAAGCAAGTCAATCTCTAACTCTGGAAGCTGGATCTGTCTGCTCAAAAACAAGACCTATAAGAACATCCGTTTCAATTAAGGAATTGCTCAATGAGTGATTGCCGTCATCAACGATTCACATCATCCAACAAGACTTGTCTGTGAATAATGCTTATTCAAGTAATCTCTATCATGGAGATTCATCATTACTTCACTCTCCCATTCTTTGGATATCTGTGCTTCTCACAACCAAGTTTTGAAGCAAATAAAGGTATTCCTTTAACAACATGTATTTTCAATACTGTGTACTATTACTGTTCGAATTGGTTGAATACTGACGACCACACATGTTGTCATGTCTTGACATCCATTCCGAAGTGAAAAAAATGTTATTAAAATCTTTCACAAAACTTGCTGCTTGTGCCATTGTTGGAACAAGTCTTTACAACAAGTCATCATTCATGAACAATTATCCAACCATGTTGGATGAAAATGAATGGAAATCAAGTGTGGTTGATGTTAGAAACAAGCTCGTGTTAGCTTCTTCAAGTAGTAGTGCCATTCATCCTTCCGTTCCGACATCACCCGCTGTGGCTACTGCTCAACAATTAGAGGGATTGAAATCATCATCAAAATCATCATCAAATGAAAAGAACGAACTCACTCAGAGTACAGAAAATATTTCAACCGAAACGGATGCCGAGAAGGTATCATCTCCATCCTCCCAAGAGAGCGCAAGACCAACGGCTCCAGTCACTGGTGGCCGTACTCAACCACCAGCAACAACAGCAACTCCTTCTTCGCAAGCTCCAAAACTTCCTGGATATGTGAAAACTCACGCCAAAACGAGAGAAAGTTTAGAATTATTTCAGACTTTTTATGAGTTGGGATTACCACAGGATAGAGAGATGCATCTCTTTTCTGGATATTTTTCTGCAACAGATACTCGATTGAGAATTCCAAGGTTTGTATTGGATTATTCAAGATGGATTTTGAATATATTTACGAAATTGTTTCACAAATGTCATCTTGAATTTTTACAAAATATTTACAAAATTGAAAATATTATTATGGCATATTATTGGAAATTTTAAACAATTTTTATTAATATGGATCAAGTTTTGTGGCATGGATGATTAAAGGATCATCTTCTGATAAAGGTGAAAAAGAGAGAAAATCAGACCGTTCCAATTCCAAATTTCTCACAAGTCCTTTCCTTCCTTCAGAATTTAATGCAGACAATACAGATTATTCAGCATCTGGATACGATCGAGGACACATGTGTCCTTGTGGAGATTTTTATTATAGTATGGATCAACAAGGACTTGACGAGACATTCTATTTATCTCATAATGTCGTTCCACAAGAACCAAACAATAACAGATTTTATTGGTTGCGTGTGGAAATGTTTACTAGAAGCTTAGCAAAGCAATTTGATAATGTCTATGTGGTTGCTGGACCGTTATTTGTTCCTGAAGAAGTTAATTCGAAAAAGTTTGTGAAATATGAAGTCATTGGTGATAATCATGTGGCAGTGCCAACTCATTTGTACAGAGTTCTAGTTGGAGAAAAAAAGGGAGAAAATAAGTTTTTCATTCAAGTAAGTGGTGGTGTTGTTTTTTAAAATTTTCCAATAATTTTCTGCTGGCATTTTGATTTTCACATTTTTATGGAAATATGGGACCAAAATGGAATATTTAAATATTTTAAAATTGCAATACAATTAAATTGAATTAAATAGGCATTCATGTTGCCCAACAAACCCATTCCAAAAACCAAGCCAATTACAGACTTTATCGTTCCAGTTTCAGAAATTGAAAAACACAGCGGAATGAAATTATTGCACAAAATTGACAAGGCTAAAACAGCACCTTTATGTAAGAACTTTAATTGTGAATTAAAACCTTGGCAAGAATTAGAAATACAAAAGATTCTA
Source organism: Naegleria lovaniensis (assembly GCF_003324165.1). Lineage (NCBI taxonomy): Eukaryota > Heterolobosea > Eutetramitea > Acrasida > Naegleriidae > Naegleria > Naegleria lovaniensis. The sequence goes on from NW_025407848.1 coordinate 208,153, forward strand.
TGGGACAAGACATAACGAAAGAGAAGGCAGAGCAAGAATGGAACAAGTTACTTAAAGAAGGATGGCAACCATCACCACAAATTACTCAACAATATCAAGCCAAGCTATCCAAGCTCTAAATGCATTATATTAGTGCATGCTTTACACAATAAGTATTAAAGGAGGAAATCATTTATGGATGATTTAATATTATTTACAGTAAAAACATAAGTCGTGATCTAGTGTTGGCTATTAAGGAGAAGAGATAACCCTACCGGAGCTCCACGATTTTGATAAATTAATATTTCGAATGAATTGATTGGTCGTGAAAAACTCTATTAGGGAACAGAAATGGCTAGCCTTATTCTAGTCAGGACCACCTCTCTCCACTGCACAATGTATTTACTTGGAACCTTGTATCAACATACTAGCAATTATCCAATTCCAACGGATCCTATGCACAGATAGAAGCCTATTCTCTCGTTGAACGACATTATTAACAGTAAATTCATCGATTGTGGTGCAATTCTGTAGATGTCAACCATCATCACTGAACCATGACCCTTCTTGAAGTTTGTTTCTCTATTACCTTATTTGATGATATTCCTGCCAATAGCACGCTCCACTTATTTAAGGCTTTTTAACAAGCCATATTGTAATTAAGCGGTAAGAACTTTGATGACAGGTTATCTTTTCGTGGAGTAGAAGGTAAGTGTGGTGGTGGAGGAAATTTCACAACATAATAATTTCGAACAAACAAATAAAGGAAAGATCCAGGTACAAATAACTGACGAGAACAACAAGAACAACAAAGATCACACAATACTCTCTAGTCTATGATTTCATTTTCTTTTTGTCGAGATTCCAAAATTTTTTTTGATAGTTTACACAAAATGTCTTGCTCAATCGTTTCATTCGGTGTGTTCTTGCAAGAAATTTCATCAAACAACACATCCATCTGAAGAGTTTCACAGAATTTTCTAGCTCTGTCAGTAGTGACTTGTCGCGAATTTTCCAAGTCAGTCTTATTGCCAATAATGAAGAGGTTAAGCTGAGAGCCATGAGGTATGCTCTCTCCATTGTTGAGTCCTAAAATATTCTTTTTCACTTCGTTGAGCCATACTGTCAGGTTAGTAAATGATTTTTCTTGAGTAATGTCATAGAGAAGAATTACACCATCACTGCCCCGATAGTATGACCGAGTTAAATTTCTGAATCGTTCTTGTCTGCAAATAGGTCATTTCAGATTCATGATACGGCATACAATAATTATCATGTACCAATTTTCACTCTCGAACACTTACCCTGCCGTATCCTTTTAATGATTTGTTAAAATCTTGTAAGCGATTTGAACACTAATGTAATCATCACTTACCCATATTTGAATCTTAATGGTTTTTCCATCTACGTTTAAAAAGCGTACTTTCCTATTATTCAAGTATGAATCATATATAAAATTAATTCAGCCATAGAACAACTTACAAGTCTACACCCACAGTGGGCATGAAATTATCTGAAAATGATCCCGACTATTGAATAACGTTTGACATACATGTATGGGATTGGAAGAGCAGTAAACAATGTATGATCATGATTGTTGATATTGTGTGCCGTTACTTACAACAATCTTATTAAGGAGAGAGTTTTTCCTGTTGTACTATCTCCTATAACTATCACCTTAAACAATTCATCGTAATTTGTTTGTACAGCCCTAGCAGTTGCTGTTGATGCAGACTGTTGTGGTTGCTGTTGTGGTACGTTTCCTACTTTTATCTGGACTGTTATTTTAGTAGTATCACAATCATAGTACAATGACCATCACCAGCATCAACACGTTCATAATCGTCATGGTAATTAAAATCCGTTGTATAAAATCCGACGAAAATTATAATTTGTCAATATATTGATCCATCACACCAAGCAATATATAATATTGAACAATCATGTTGAGCAGCAAAATGAAATAATAGATACACTACTTTCATCCTTTTTATTTTGCTGTTGTTGTTGACCTTTCGTGCTCCCTTGCTCTCCTCCGCAACACATTTTTTCGTGGTATGTTTCCGAATCGGTTCTTCACGTCCTCTTTGGTCTCGACCTGTTTTTAAATTTCTAATTGTCGTGGCAGTGGTCATTTGTTCGTGGATTTCGTTCCATGATCCTTCTCTCTTGAATGGTCAACAAGTAATGATCAATGGGTATTTGTCAGTTAAATTCTTTTAATACTCTTACGCTTCAACCTCGATAAAATCACTCTTATCATCCTCCTCATCAAAATATCATACGCATATGGAGACATGAGTGTGTTCTGTTCTTCCATGAAGTTTCCCTCATGGCCACCTTCATGCACTATGACGAGCGCATTCTCAATCTTGAACCCCAACGCAAGCTTTGCATCATCTCTCCACGCCGACAAAGAACTTGCCAGCCAAAGAAATGGTTCGCCCCACAAAGGAGAAAACCCATTCTTTCCATACGAAAGACAAAGCATAGGCAGAGTTTCTAGTATGAATGAATTTCAATAATATACCATTGGGAAGGTTCGTCCTTAACAAATCCTAATGTTGAAAGTTGGTTTTTGGAAATTAAAAAAAAAGTCTTCAAAAAAATGAGTGAGCAAGAACAAGCAGTCGCTTCTAGTACTACCGAGTCTCAAGTCGTTCAATCTTCGGAAAAGAATGGCTTGTCATCATCGAGCACTAGCAGTAGTGGAGAAAATGCAACTGAGCCGAAGAGCAGCAGCACTACTTCGGAAAAGAAAGGAATGACCTATCAGGAATTGATGAATGGTACCGACGATGATGATTGGGTTCCGAACGTTCCGAAGGAATTGCCAGAGTGGTGCAGCAAGGACCATCCATTGTTGAGCAATTCAGTTGATATGAATAATCCCATTACGGAAGCTTTAGCTCATATGAAGTATGAAGGAACGCCTGATGAAATTGCAACCAATTTCAAGAATCAAGGAAATTCCTTGTTAAAAGAAACAAAAACTCCAGAGAAATATTACAAGGATGTGATTCAATATTATTCCGAAGGCCTAGAGCAACCAATAACTGACATGAGATTGAAAGTGGATTTGTTAAATAATAGATCCCATGTTTTGAGTTTAATGGGAAATTATGGTAGAGCCATCGAGGATGCCAAGGCAGCTTTGAAAATTGACAAGAAAAATACCAAATCCATGTTTAGAATTGCCAAAGCTGCAATGGCTTTGAAAAAGCACAAGACTGTTATCAAGTATGCTGAAAAAGCTCTCAAAATTGAAAAGACACATCCTCTCTTTGAAGACATGATTAAAAAAGCCGAAGAAGAATTAAAAAAAGAGCAAGAGAAAAAAGCAAAAGAACTCGAAAAAAAGAAGCAACAACAGCAAATTCCACAACAAATTAAGGACTTTTTGATTTTGAGAAAGGGTATTTCAGTCGGAAATTACACAGAACTCGAGACAGAGCATATCAATACGTATACGAACAAGGCCTCTACCGGCGGTATTCAAGTCGATAATGCAACAGGAGAGGTTTTCTTCTCAGTTATTTTTGTCTATGATGAATTTTCCCAAACAGATTTTGTTTCAGAATTTAGTGAGCATCAAACTTTGAAAGATCAATTAGATTTAATGTTTCCTCCTAATGGGCCAACATTCCCTTATGGCTGTGAAAAGGATTATGTGTTGTCTAATCTGTGCGTATTTTTCTTGGATCCAACATCGCTTAAGGAAGCTAATTCACGTTACATTGAAATCAAGAATTTGAACACGTCGTTGATAAAGATTCTTACACGAAAGGACTACTTGTTACCTTCGTCATTGATGCCAGTTTTGCACATTGTTAGAAAGAATCATGCACTAGAGTTGAATATCAAGTGAGGTGGTGTCAATAAAACATGTTGATAATTTATTCCTCAATCTTTTCAACTGTTTCTTCCACCTTAATTCCTTGTTCCTCAAGCTTGCTTAACACGCCTTCATAGAGAAGAGAAGTTGAGGTTGGACCAATCACACCACCTCCACCAACGGACTGTTTGAGATCAGCAGCCTCCTTAGCGACCATGACAGCAGTGATGGCAACAGGTAAACCAACAGTTCTGCTCGTTGCTGTAGTAGTCTTGTCACCAAACACACATACTGTGGATGTAATTCTTTCTCTGGAATTATCCTTATCGTACTTGACGATGAATTCGTGGATCATAAAGTTGAGATCCTTGTCTTGAGAAGTGAGAGCAAGTTCACGTTCGAGGTGAGCACAAATTAATTCCAAAAGAGATCCACTTTTTGGTTTCTCTGGTAATGGTTCCTTAGAAAGCAATCCAAGTTGGTTAAAGCTCTTGAGAGCATAATTGGCATCTGATTCAGCATTTGCCTTCAATCTCTTGTAAATTCTTTGTTGATACTTGTCCTTGATGTTGGAGAACATGGCATCAATTTTCTCGTTATAAATCTTCTCGAGAGTGTTGGCAATATTTTTCATGCTTGAAGTGTTTGGAACACCTAATTGTGCACAGAAAATTTCAAAGAAACTGTTGGCATTGGCTGGAATTGGTGTTTCTTGCTTGAGATATCCCAAAAGAGTGAGCAATCTGAATACCTCACAAAAGCCACCAAATCTCAAAGTACCTCTCATCATTGTATGAAGATCGTTTTGATTGAGATACTTGTACTTGGAAATGTACTTCAAGCTGTCACGATTTGGAACAACCTCAAAGTTGAAGCCCTTAAATTTGACGTCTACCTTTTCATTGAGGAATGTGAGCTTTGATCCATCAGTGACGTCCACAACTTCACCATCCTTCATGAAGAGGCATGGATTTTGAGAAGCTCTCAAAACTCCAATTGGTGACCAACTGAACTTGTATCCTAGCGGATTGTCAGAAGATTCCGGAGCAGGAAGGGCTCCACAATAACTCTTAAAGCTTTCAACTCTTCCTCCCTTCTTTCCAACAACCTCATCCAAAGTTTTCATGATACACATGTGATCAATGCCAGGATCTAAACCAATTTCGTTGATAAATAAGAGTCCCTTTTGTTTTGCTTCTTCATGCATGGCTTCCATCTCAGGACTGACATAACTGGCGGTGATGAGGTGTTTCGAATGTTTGAGACATTGCTTTGCAATAATGGGGTGAAGGGTGGCAGGAACAAGGGACACAACAATATCAGTCTTATTGATGAGATCATTGAGTACTTGATTGTCTTGAGACACGTTGAGATTATTCACAAATTCCACAGATAATTTTCCGGTATATTTGCCCTTCAAATCTTGTGGAATCTTGTCACTAGCAATGGTAATAACAGAAATATCTCTTGGATTATCAAGCAAATAATCAATCACTGGTGGAACAACATATCCAGAGCCCAAAATTAAAACTCTCTTGGCTCTTGGTCCTCTAATTCTATTAATATACTCATAGTTTGGAGTCAGGTTTCCGTTGGCAGTAATGACAGCCTTTCTGATTTCAGTTGGTAAATATTTCATTTGTGTTTCCAAAGAACTGTTAAAAGTAGGGAACGATCTTGCCAAATCAGGAATGAATGGGAAAAGATGAGAACCGAACAAGCTGCTCGAAGATCTTGGGAACTCAGCTGGTAAGTGGTCAACAGCAAGCATTGCTACGCCTTCGCCAATGAGAGTGTCATCATAAATCTTATCTTCCTTAATGTTATTTACATAGACAGGATTTGAAATGGTTGTTGTTTTGGTGAGGAATTCAACTGAGCCACCAGGATCGCATGAAATGTCGCCAACAGTGATGAGTGGGAATCTATTTTGTTCAATTAATTGTTTGGCTTGTTTGTTAGTAATGAGTCTTGGATATCTGGCATCCCAGTACATTCCGTTCAACAATACTCTGGTGTATGGAATAATGGTTTCATGGAAAATAGGCTCATAATCTTGTGGATTGGCATAATAGTCATACTTGTCGAATGCCTTTGTTGGATCTTTGGGTTTTACCATTGCTTCAGCGCCACAAATTAAAACATAAATCTTTCTGCAATCTTCCTTTGTGACATCTCCTCTTGCCTTCTTTTCCCACAATGCTTTCAATTGTGAAGGTGACTGCAAGAATTCAACAGTTTTGTGAGTCAATTCAGGAGGTTGCAATTGTTGGATCATTTCCTTCATACCTTGGCACACGCTACCACCTCTACCAGTCATGACAAAAGTCATTGGGAATAAATCCTTATTGATACCATATTGACTAATCTTTCGTCCAATTTCATTCAAGGCATGCTTACAAATTTCAAGAGAAATATAATTTCTTGCATATGAAATACTCAAGAAAGGACTTGTGTATCCGTATTGAGTCAACAAACGTTCTCCGAGAATATGCAAAGTATCAATAACACCTGCGTTACCAGCAAAAGGACCAAAACGAACCAATCGTTCTTGTACTGTCTTTTCTGTACCAGGAACTTCTACTTCTTTCACAATACGTTCATAATCAATCAAACGAATATTCTTTTCAATAATTGTATCTAACATGTTCATATTATACCATTGACCTTTGATAGTATGAGAAAAGAACATGTAAGTCTTGTTCGGAATGAGCAAATGAGCAGGTACTTCTTTAACTGCCAAGATTGTTTGAGCACGCGTTAAATCTTCATTAATCTCACAACCAGCTTCTCTATATTCTTCATCACTAAAGGCTCTTGTGGTAGAAGGCTGAATCACCACTCGGATGCCGTGTTCCTTGATCAATTCTTCGCATTGAGAAGGAGTCAAAGGTACTCGACGTTCCCAAACGTTTTTATCTTCTCTACGGATGCCGATGGTTGGTACCTCCCCAGTCTCACTATATTTACGGAGGCCATAGAAATTCAAGACTGAATGATGATACTCTTGCGTGAACGGTGATGATGAAGAGCTTAACACTCCGGAGTGGCTGGATGATTTTTTGAAAAAGGATGTAGCCGCTACACCCGTTGTCGACGAAGATGAACGATGATTCACGAGTTGATGTACAGCTTTGGTTAGTCGGTACATTTTTTTTGATTGAGAAGTAAACGTTGGTGAAGATTCATTATGGAAACGGGTAAAAAATTGTAAACTTTAGCTCATACCCTTTCATTCATGGAAGTATCCATTTCATGGACGATGAGCTATGAGAAGCAGAAGCAGCAACAGTTGAACTAGCTGTCGCTTCCTCTTCTTCCATTGCCAATGATTTCTTGGACTTTCTTGGCATGTTGTTGTTGACTTGTTGGCACAACAAAGTAAAAAATGAAAAAACGAAAATCTTCTGCTTCCTCTTCATTGCTCCGTTTTGTTCCCGAGAATTACATCAAAAAAATCAAATTTAATCCCAAACAAATTGAAGAACATTTGAATGAAGATATTTGGGTAATAATCATGGAATTTTTAACAGCGCAAGAAGTATTGTTGACCATGATGCTTGTCTCTAAAAAATTATTTCAATATGCTCACGAAGTTCCTTTAAAGTTGGATGTTAGATTTAGCAAACATCAAATTTATTCAACACTTCCAATGTTAAGCATATTTCAAGCATTAAAATACGTGCCGACATTCCATCCCGTGATGCTCCTTGCCTTTTCAATAGATTCATTGATGAACAACTCACGAATGATGTTATTTTTGAAGCAAACAAATTAATGAACTCAGACAAAATACTAGGACTAACCTCTATTACCTTGAGTCCTAACTTTACGTGTGCAATCCAAAGCATGTTTAAAGATAACTCAAAGCTGAAGAACTTGAAAGAATTAACAATTTGTCAAGGATGTTTCTATCCGAAGACATACGAATCAATTTTACAGAATTCGAATCTCACAAATATTGAGAGCGTAACATTAGACTTCAATGAAAAGAAGTGTGGCCGCTGTGAGTCTTCTATTTCAGTCACTTCTCTTGCTCAATCTCCAATATTCAAAAATGCTCGCTCTTTTCATATATTGTACGGCGATGTATTTCGAGATAATGAGATAATGGAGCTTTTACACAGTCCTAATTTTCAAAATATCAACAATATCACTTTGGAATGTGACGATGGATTGACAATTAAGACCATTCAAACTCTTGCAAGCTCCAATCTCGATATTCATTATTTAAAAATTGCTGCTCCATCCGATTACACTAGCAATTCACTACTTGAAGCAGCTACCAATGCAAAGCCATTCCGCAATCTACACACCCTAAGTATACTTTTTCAATATTGTGACCCAATCCAAAATGCCACATTTATGAAATTTGTTAAACAAGGTCCGCAACGAAATATCAAATGCTTAGAACTTTCCTACAAGATGTTGACAATCATGTGATCAATTGTATTGTTAGAGAGCCAAAATTTCAAAATATTGAACGATTAGCTTTATATTTCGATTCAGAAATTATTGATCTCGATTCCATGATTGCATGGACCAAATGGAAACCTAAAAAATTGTCATTCTTTGGCACAAGTTGCTGTAGATTTATCTCAGAAGAGAATTCAACATATTTCTCGATCACTTGGAGTTGAGTACTTGGAGATCAAAACTTAAGAAATTTCACCTAGATTTTGTGCCTTCGGAATGTTTGGCTAGACTTCATTCAGTTCTGTTTCATTCAATTGTTACCGAGAAATATTATGACAGTGACTGATCAGTCAGGCAGTCTTAATTTTATACAAAGTAGGGTGAATCTGTATGACTTGAATTTGCTGAGCTGTCCTGTGCTCAATACAACAGGCTATTTATGTAAGGCCACCCCGATCACTTGAATTTGAACTTTTCACACGATTTGATGATGTTTTACAAAATCAATGGCTTTCGGAATTTTCACACAATGGAATAGTAACTGGTTGGTGCTGTCATTCACCATACCTGAGGAACCTTTTCAACCATTATCTCATTCCTGTCACTCAAAGCTGCGACAAGTTGCAATCTCAAATCTCATTGGCCCTATCAACACATGAAACATCTCACAACAGATTTTATCCTTTAACATTTACAAAACAAATGAGAAGTAGTGGTCACCAACAAAGATCGTACCCACTTGGCAGATCATCTTGGTTCACTCATCACTCGATCACTGTTACTTCTAATTCTCACACCCATGTTCCAACGAGATTGAGCAGCGAACCATCTAGATTCCTTCAAATGATGGTCATGGGGTGTATACAGCTTGTTATTTTCACAAGTTTGTACTACTCCATTCCACTCGTCGTAGAAGGTGCTACTACAACCTTGACAGAGGCCAGTGCCACTCCAGTCGTTCTCTACAAACTCATCACCGTGGCAGGTACACGAAATTTAACTTACAATGGAGAAGATATTCCTCCATTGAACACGAATATTAATTATCCAAACTTTGTATTTCCAGTATATCCTGCAAATACCTCACTCTTGGATGTATACTTTACAGATCGAAATCGATTGAGAAAGATTAAAACAGTGGGTGCTCCTGGTCGATCTGTCTCCACCATTGCTGGCAATGCTGTTCAAGGTTATAGTGGAGAAGGACCAAGTTGGAATGCGTCTCTCAATCAACCTGCAGGAATCTATGTATCGCCCAATCAGGATTTCATTCTTGTATCAGATGTATTGAATCATAGAATCAGAAAAATTGATCTCATCGAAGGTAGAATCTCGACCATCATTGGTGGTTTTAATAACTCGAAAGGTTTCAATGGAGATGGCTTCCTCGGTAACGAAACTCTCATCGACACCCCTCAAGGAGTTACCATGTTCAATGGTGAAATCTATTTTGTTGATTCAGTGAATCATCGAGTTCGAAAATTAGATTCACGAACGAATCGAGTTCAAACCGTGGCTGGAAATGGTATTGGTACATACAATGGAGATGGTATAAAAGCCACGTTGGCAAGTCTCAACACACCCATTGAAATTGTATTCAACTCGATAGGAGAAATGTTCATCACAGATGCACTCAATAGTTTGATTCGAAAGGTTGATACCAACGGTTTCATTTCAACAGTGGCAGGAAATTATGGAGCATTGTTGCCTGTGGATGGTGTTCCAGCGACACAAACAGCATTGGGTGCTGCTAAATCGATTGCCTTCTCTCCCTTCTCAGAAAGTCAAATGTTTATTGCAGATTCGTTCAATTGTTTGATACGAAAAGTGAATATGAAAACTGGAATTATTACCACAGTGGCTGGAATTTTTGGTTTTATGGGATTTTCTTCTGACATTTCGGATGCATCAGAGGCAGTTTTGGACACCCCTCAATCCATGTTTGTCGATTCTTTGAGCGGTGACATTATTTTTGTCGAAAGAGGAAATGCATTGATTAGAAAATTAAGTCCTTACTGTTCAAACTCTGCTTATTCGCTATCGTATGATTTTTCATCATGCTACGATTCATGTTATGGTGTGAAATTGAATGATTCACGAGTGTGTAATGGAAGAGGGCAATGTATTTCTCAAGATTTGTGTCGTTGTCAGACAGGTTACACTGGACCTAACTGTGAATTTCCAACATGTTTTGGAATTTCTGCAAATTTCACACAACAATATGTGGAAACGGAAATGGAACATGTACACAGCTCGATACCTGTGTGTGCCGAAGTGGATTCATTGGACGAGATTGTTCCATTCCCATTTGTGTTGCCATTTTGAGTGGTTCAGATCTCTCTCAAAATAGTACTACCACAGTCGAATGTTCCAAAACCATCATTAAGGGAAGTGAATTGAATGTACATTATTTGGAAAATCTAAATGATTTGAATTCTAGAAAAATCTCTTTCAATGGTTTTCAAAACATTCTAGTAGAATTCCCTTCCAATGTTTCAATGGATTTATCACGACAAGGTTTCAACTTGAATACAACCACAAACATGGTACTGGTGAGTTCAGCCTATGTCCATTCTCAACTCACATACAATGAAACGAGCTTCAAGTCACCTCTCATTTCCGTATCACTGCTCGATAAGAAGGGTTTACCCATCACCATTTCCAATTTAGAGAAACCTATTCAATTGCATTTCACAACCACTCCACAACAAAATCTCTCCACTCTCATTTGCATGTATTATCACGAATTGGAAAAAGTTTGGAAAACAGATGGAGTAGAAACCACTCGTTTGAATGGACCTTCACAAGTTCATATTACTTGTTCAACCACACATTTGACATCTTTTGCAGTGATTGATTCCAATTTCAAAAAAGCAACCAATTCTGACACCAAAGAATCTACAGGTCTCTCACCTGAAACACAACTTGCTATTGCCCTATCTGTGGTTGGCTCTGTATTGGTGTTGGGAATTATTGCACTCATTGTCGGTGTGGTTTTGACTTTTTATTGTCGAATTCGAATCATGAAAAAGAAAGGAACAACTCTCTAACATCAAGACAACAATATGTGCTCATGATCTTTCTAACAACAAGTCACTCTTGTGTTAGTTCTCTCAGTAAAACCTCAACACATGGATCGAACGTGAATAGTTAATTGTTTTCTTTCCAAAACAAGGAAATTCAAAATTTCTTTTCAACAAAAAAAATGAGAAGAAAGGATCAACGTTCATCACCGCAAGAATTGAGAGAAATGCAAGCCGAGTTGGGAGTGTTACAAAAAGCGGACGGATCATGTAAATTTTTAATGGGAAAAACTATTGTTATTTGTTCTGTGAATGGACCGGAGGCATCCATGAAAGAGAAGGGAGATGGTGCAATTGTGGATGTAATTTTTCAACCTCGGGATAAAAGACCATCGGAAGAAGAAAAAGAATATGAAATGATGATTCGAGAGAGCTTGGAAAATGTAATTTTGTTATCATTATATCCGAGAACAATTATTACAATTTCTGTTCAAGTGGTTCAAGATGATGGAAGTTTATTGAGTGCTAGTTTGAATTCGGCTGTATTAGCCTTGTTAGATGCTGGAGTGGCGTTAAAGTCAACTCTTGTTTCTTTGTCATGTTCATATTTATCAAGCGGCGATTGTTTGTTGGATCCATTGAAGGTGGAACAAGATTTTGATTCTGTTTTGTACAGTAGTGATTCTTCAACATTTGTGGAATATTACAAGAGCTCATTATCGACCGGTCAAAAAATTATAAAACCAAAGGGGCATGTATGCTTTATTTTTGATGCCTCGAAACTGAAAAAGAAATCCCAAGAAGCTGAAGAGGACACTAGTTTGGTTACATGTCTTACGGAAGGCATTTTCACTGATGAAGCACTTCAAACATGCCTTAACATGGCGAAGGAAGGAGCGCACACTGTCTACAATTTGATTCGTTTCACAATGGAACGAAAATCGACAACGCCAATTTTACCCATTTCCACACAACCTCAAAAGACGCAGCAAAACGTCACACCTTCAACTCCTGAAAAGAAAGGTGGTAGCTTCCTCAAGCCCAAAGACAAGTAAACTTTTTTAGAAATATTTTTTATTTGCAAAATTAAAATTCTTCTTCTTGCATCGATGCTGACTTGAAGGAATTTGCGTATTGGTAGAGACCAATGGTCTTCTTGCCACATGTTCCCATTTCGCATATTGTACACAGCTCTCCATCATGTTTAGGTAAATATGATGCTCCACAGTACGAGCAAGCGATTTTGTCACTGCCGGCATAGATTGGAGTGAGAGAAATGTTACACACTACAAATGGATTTCTGTCATCGTAATCCAAAGTAACTTCGTCTGTTGGATTCTTTTGCTTTTCATCAACAACGTATTGGGCCTGTTTTTGAATCTTCTCTGGAGGGCCTAACTTGAGCAATCTGTTTGCAAATGCTGCGGCTGTGTTAAAGTTTCGAAGCTTGAATGCAGCAGCCATTGCCGAGTTCAAACCAATCATGATATGAGTATTTTGCAATTTACATCTTGTAAAATAGGCAGCAAGTTCAGCTGCTTTCTTGGTATCTGAAGCTTGAATGTTCTTTCGTTGAATCTCCATTCTAAAAGCAATGACATATTCACAGCATGTGGAAAGTGTTTCTTTCACCTCTCTTTCATCCTTCTTTGTCAGAATTGGAATAAATAAAAGTTGTCGCATAATCTCACGAAGCATATCCACACCAGCTTGCATGGTATTTTGATTAGAGCAAGTCTTGAGTGCATCCTTAAGCTGCAATTGTAAATCAGAAAGAGAAGGTACGGCAAGCTTTGGAAGAGCAGTATCTTTTGTTCTTTCATTTTCATTTCTGCCCTTTTGAAGTGGAATGTAAATACTTGGTTGATTAGGGGTGGATGGCATCAATAGGTTGGAACCAGCATAGATGGAGAGGAAAAGTTCTTTGAGAGGAGCAAAGTTCTTGATACCGACAGCTTTTTGAAGAATTTCAATAGCTGACTCGAAGGATCCGGCAGCAATATGATCACCAGGGAATTGAGAGTTGAGTGGCCATAGATCTACAATGTTTCTTCCGGTATTTGGAGCAACAAAATTGGATGATGTTGTGAGTGAAACTTGAGCATCTGCTGGCATCTCAATAAGATCAAAAGCGTCAACGTTGATCTCTTCACCGGTTTCATCAAGTTCAGAGACTGCAGGTGCTTTCTTTGTTGGTTGTAGAGCACTTGGTTGACCATTAGTAGCTCCAGGAATTTCAATTCCTTCTCCGAATTGGTCGAATTGAGATTCATCCAATTCAGTAACTGCTTCTCCAACATCAGTATAGTCAACTTCTTGAGTGTGTAAAAGAGGCCAATTACCACCAGGAAGGATTGGAACTGGAGGAAGGAACAAGGATGGCTTGAAATCGAACTCAGGTTCTTTGAAATCTTCTGGAAGAGTGTTTCTAATTTCTTGTGCCAAACTCTCCAATCCGTGGTTCTTTGCAGTAATATATGCCAATGTTGTTTGTCCAACTTGCTGAAGGATTTTCACTCTTTCCTCTACATCACCCAAGAAAAGAGAGTTGTGGAATCTGGACATGATGTCTCCTCTGTTGTTGGCAATTTTTAGCATCTGTTTAAGATTATCCAAAGATCCGGTAACAGTATACAAGAAAGACAATCTCTCAATGTTCTTTGTTCTTCGGTAGGCCTTCTCAACTGCTGTAACATCTCCTTGGCTCAAAGCCTCTAGACCCAAGCTGTTCCAACACTCCTTCTTGTCCAATTTTTGGGCAACCTCAGAGGCAGTCTTGATGTCACCACACTCGAGAGCAAGATTAAACTTGGTAACCTCATCTTCAACAAATCTCAAGGCAATTTCTGGATAGCCCTTTTGTTGAAGGTAGGCAATAATTGAATCTCCAAGAATTTTTGATTCACCAATAATCTTCTTGATATCACCTGTTCGTCCTTGAGCCAATGCAAGTTTGAATCGATACTCTGTTGAATCTATTGTGATAACCTTCACAACACCTTCTCTGTCAATGATTGTTACGGCATTGTTTTCAACATGAGAAATATAAATAGGAAGCTCCAAAGTCTTAATAGTTCCGTAATCTCCAGTTGGTAAGCAGTATTTCATATGATTCAAGGTGGTATAAATGAAAACTCCGTCCTTGTCAAAAGCTCCGCTCTTAATACGAATAGTTTCCAAAACACTGCACAATGGATCCAGCTTACTATCACAAATGGTAATCATATGTTTACCGAGAAGTGCAACTTTGGTGTTATCGTCAGACCATACTGCAAATTTAACTCCAGCTGCATTTACACTGGATATAACTTTTTGTTGCTCCAAATCGTATAAATGAACTTTGTCATCAGTGGTCATAAGGAGTCTACCAGAAACAGCGGAAAAGATTCTCTTTACAGGACCAATAGTGAGATTAAGTTCTTTGGTTCTATCTGATTGTGTGCTATGAACGAAAACTTTCTTATCTTTTGGATCCAATGTTGCATATTTTTGCAATCCAACAAATGCAGCGAAGAGCGCCTTGCCTTTTCTAACAGGATTCTTTAGTTGAACTTCCTCCGAGGAAGATGAAGTTTTCTTAATTTCAAATAATTCATAGGTTCCTCCTTCATGATCAGAAGTAAGAATACAGAATGACATGGTTGGGTCAAAGTACATGTTTCTGCTTGCTCCTGGCCATGACTTTCTCAAAATTGCAGCAGGAGTATCTTTACCATTCTTGACTTCTCTCATATTCTTGTCTTTCATATAGTAGAGAACATTCTTTACACTTTGGTAAGCTGGTCTTTCTCTTTCCAGTTTGAAAACAATCAAGCCACCGTCGTGACCTGCAGCAATAAGATTTTGAGTTGGGTGAACATCTAAAATCCAAAATCTTTCGTATTCTCTCTTGTAACTTCTGATAAATTGAGATTTTGAAATATCATAAAATCGAAGTGTCTTATCTTCACTGGCAGATATTATCATGTCCTTCTTTTCGTGGAAAACTGCACATGAAACATTGTGAGTATGGCCAGAAAAAGTGTCGACAGCCCAAGCTCTTTGATCACTCACTTTCCAAGTTCTTACAGTTCTGTCATCCGAGGCAGAAACAATTAAATCCAACTTTGGATGGAAGACGGCATAGTTTACACCTCTATCATGCCCATCAAGAACATATTTGACCATGGCATCACCAGAGTTGAAAAACTCTTGATTTAATTGTGTAAACTTGAGAAATTCATCACCAGGGCTTGTTCCAACATTGGCATTCTTTTGTTTGAGAGCGGAAATGTCCCACACTCGCACCGATTGATCCAAGGAAGCTGAGACGACAAGGTCTTGTCTAGGATGGAAGGAAGCGCTCATGACATAGTGATTGTGTCCTGGCAAGACTGAGATGCAAGTACGTGATTGCCAGTTCCAAATACGAATTGTTTGGTCATCAGAAGCTGATATAATCCAAGGCTACGTATCATTGGTGTTTTATGAAAAGTGTTCGTGATGATGATGTTTTGTTGATGATGAGTTAATCAAATGATGGTGTCAAAAAGAATCATACGTATTGGGTTAGTAAGAAAATTCACAATACAATAAAGATAGTTACTTGTTCGCGATGAAATTCCACTGTTCTTACATAATCATAGTGTCCTGTAAGCGTGAATAAACATCTTCTTAATTTATAATTCCAAACTTTGATTTTATAATCATCACCACCGCTAACAAAAAGTGGCTGAGTGCTATGAAAATCTAATCCTCTCACAGGGCCTATCGTGTTTAAAGAATGTTCATCATTGTATCATTATTTCCAATGAATTGTTATCATCATGATACACCAACAAAATATATTGTATCCAATGTTGTATCGCACACATTCAAATTCTTACCTTCATGTTCGTGATACGAATCAATCATGGTACCCATTCTATAATCCCACAATTGAATAGCACCAGTGTGCAAACTGGCCAAAATCCATGATCTCTTCGGATGGAAACTCAAACCCTTGACTCTTTGGGACTTGGTTTCGAATTTGATGATCATTTTTTTCAAATGCTGAAAAATTCAATTTTCGTCATTGATGACGTGTTGTTTCGTTTCTTCTTTGACAATGAAACGAAAGGGATACAATAATAAAGAATGAAGATCTTGAAACCCTTAGAGATAAGATTATTCATGAGGAAAATCAACAATAAAGCAAAGAATTTCTCAATCTTGCTCACTTGTCATTAATCATCATTGAAAAAAATGATTTGCCATCAACAACTCCTCGCCTCCATGATGACACCAAAACCACGTGTCTTGCCGTCATCAACACCTCTTCTTGTCATCCTCTTGACAACCTTCCTCTTTGTTACGTCACTCCTTTGTCATCACTCTGTTGCAATTCCCTCCTATTACACAACCAAATCAACCACAGACGGCGAGCTTGTACAAATCAATTTACTCGAACGAGAAATTGAAGGTTTCTTTTCCACACTCAATCAGCATCCCAGCTATAAATTTGATACACTTCTCGATGAGTATTTTCCTGATTTGAAATACATCTCTCCTAATACAACAAAAATCGATGGTGATTCCGCTGCTTCCACAACCACCACTAAAATCCTAGTCAATAACCTTCATGTTCACATTCCTCACATTGGATATTCGGGTCCTGATATACCTAAAAATTTGCCACAACTCAAAATAGCCACCTTTGTCGGAAATGTTCGAGATTTACGAAATTTATTCGAAAAGGATTGGAAAAAGAATTTCAAATCTGTTCAAGTAGTTTTTTCTAAATCAGACATTATTTATATTCCAGATGAAGCTGAGAGGAATATGGATCTCATCCAATCACTCACCAGTAAAAGTCCTGAAAAGCATGCCACAATTTTTGAGAGTATGAATTTAGAGCCTGGTGTCGAACGCTTCTTTGTTGCATTCCGAAGAAAATACTTGATTGTTCACAAGAATCATTTGAGAATGTCTTCGGATGGAGTCACATTAATGTTGTGGGAAAAGAATACTCAACCTAACAGTAAGAAGAGACCCTATCTTGTGAGAATGTGGCATGAGGTCTATGATCGAGATTATTTTGTTTATTTGAATTATGGTGAAAGATTTCCAACTCCATATGAACATGAACCAGAGAGTCAATCTAAATTTTATCACGTTCTCACTCGTTTCTTTAATAACCATGAAGATGAGAGAGGAAATCCACGTCTCGGAGTGACTGAAGATATGAAAAGTGGTCACACTCCTGAACGTGTTCTCGCCAGACTATTCCCATTGACAGCAGAGGAAAATTCAAAACTTCATGAAATGAATAAGGTTGTGAGTCATAATGTTGAATTTGCATTCCCAATCAGTACTCATCCAGTGTTTGGATTAGAAGCTGCTAGAAAATTCTATTCAGCTCTCATTTCGAAAAATAATGTGGAGAGAGTGTTCATGTACTTGACAAGTCCAATCTTTTCATATAACAATGATTTTGCAGGTGCATCCGTGACATATCTCATCTATCCAAGCAAGACAATGAATGCTGAGAATATCGTTCCTGTCACTTGTAATGCCATCATTCACTTTTCAATTAATCACTTGAACAAGTTGACTCGATTCCATTCCTATTTTGATCTCAATGCTTGTATTAACAAATTGGCCACTGGAAGTGCTACAAGCAAATGGGTCACTGTAGAGTTGTAATTCCTACCTGTACGTACTAGATCATGTATGACATTAAATCTTAATATTTAAATCATCATCGGCCCAAGTGATCTTTGTGTGAGTAAAGATCCAACCTACCTCATAGCTAGGCTCGCCTAGAAATCATTGTAAATAGCAGCGGGAAGGTGGTTTACAGTTCCTCAAACAGCATTTAATCGCACCAATTGCTATGAATTGACTAGCTGATCAATTTAAAAAAATTACCTTAATTCTTGACCTGTAACACATAATCATGGGAAAGCAAAAGCAGAAGGAATCTCAAGCAGAGGAAGAGGAAGAGGAAAATCAAGAGGAAGAAACCACCACTGGCTCTCATGAAGATGAAGATCAAAGCTGGAACATGATTGATAAGCTTCAAGATGTAGGAATTGGAGCTGCCGATATTAAGAAAGTAAGTGTTGTTAATGCTATAGTACCAATTATAGTAAACCACTATTCAAGTTGAAAGAAGCTGGTATTTACACGGTAGAGTCCATCATGATGAGAACTAAAAAGAAATTGTGTTCCATCAAAGGCTTGAGTGAGGCTAAAGTAGACAAGATTTTGGAAGCAACCTCAAAGATTAGCTTCTCTGGATTTGTATCTGGAAATGATTTCATGGCTCGCCGCAAGAAGGTTATTCGTATCACGACAGGCTCCTCCACTCTGGACACTCTATTAGGTGGAGGAATTGAAACCATGTCCATTACGGAGGTATTTGGAGAGTTTAGAACGGGTAAGACCAAATGTGTCATACGCTTTGTGTTACTGCACAATTACCAAAAGCACAAGGTGGAGGATCAGGTAAAGTCGCTGTGATTGACTCTGAGGGTACTTTCAGACCAGAACGTATTGGACCCATCGCTGAACGGTTTGGAATGAATGCTGAGGATGCTCTCTCGAACATTTTAGTGGCCCGAGCTTACACGAGTGATCATCAAATGCAATTGTTGCCTCAACTCACTGCCAAATTTGCTGAAGATACGTATCGAGTCCTGATTGTGGATTCAGTGACTGCCTTGTTCAGAGTGGATTATTGTGGCAGAGGAGAATTGAGTGAAAGACAACAAAAACTTGGACAGTACTTGTCCAGTTTGATGAAGTTAGCAGAGGAGTTTAATGTCGCTGTCTTTATTACGAATCAGGTTCAAGCAGATCCGTCTGGAGCGAGCATGTTTACTGCAGATCCAAAGAAACCTGTGGGAGGACATATTCTTGGACATGCCAGTACTACTCGCTTATATTTGAGAAAAGGTAGAGCTGAGCAGAGAATTTGCAAAATTTATGATTCTCCTTCTCTTCCCGAAGCCGAGGCTATCTATCAGATATCCAACGAAGGTATTAAGGATGCAGAAAGTTAAGGGTTGAGATCGTATTGCATGTACTGATCATGGTTGAGTGAGAGCCAATAAAAGCGTGAGTGGATCGTAAGCCTTTGGCTTGCTGAACTTTAAATTCACCAATCAAAAAATGATGACACCACAAAAATCAAATACTATCGTTGTTCTGGACCTTGGACGGAGCAAACAAGTCTTGTCAACATCTCGTACCATCAGTGATTTCTTTAACGGATCCTGGAAAAGCTGGATCGGAACCTTTGTTGCCCATCAAGATCAACACAAACGTATTCTTGAGCGTGGTCTGATTCAACGATATGGAAACGTTCTTGCATAGTATCTTATTCAAAGAGTTACAAGTGGCACCCGAAGAGCATCAAGTTCTACTCTCTTCATGCCTCAATCGGATAGAGAAACCATGTTGGCCGTCATGTTCGAGACATTCATGGTACAGGCTCTCAATTTCACTCCACCCGGTATTGTCTGCTTATTCGTATGGTGCGCTTAATGGCTGTGTGTTGGAATCTGGAGCTGCTGTCTCGAGTTGTGTTCCAATTTTCGAGGGCAAGATGGTGAAGGATGCTTCCGAGAGAATGTGACGGATATGCTTTTCAAAATTCTTATCAGTGAAAAGGGGTATATGTATGACCATTCAGATTTACGTTGTTGTGTGAAAGACATGAAAGAAAAGCCATGTTTTGTGGTTTTAGATTATGTAAATGCTTTAAAGAATGCATCTCTCAAACTCTGGAAAAATCCTATGAATTACCAGACGCAAGCATTATTACTCTCACGAAGGAAAGATTTAAGGCTCCCGAATCTGTGCTATTTCAACCCTCCTTAGATGATGCCTTATTTGAATGCATTGCCAAGTGTGAGAAAAATTCATGGAGTGGTCGTTTATGTGGAAATATTGTGCTTGGAGGAGGAAATACAATGTTTGAGGCTTGAGTGAGAGACTTGAACAGGAGTTGTCAACATACTCCAAATCAGAAATTGCAGGGACGTAATATCAAATCACTGCTGGGTCTCATCGAACATAATCAGTATGGATTGGAGGATCGATCTTGGAAGATTTGTCTTCACGTGGGTGCTTGTGGATTTGTCAGAATGATTATGAAGATGTTGGATAGACCTTTCACCAAAAATAAATTCCTGTAATGAATTCTAGAAACAAAGCATCCATGGAAGAATCAACCAATCATCATAAATATCTACTCTGGAAATGAATTTCAATGAAAGGCTGTATCAAAAATCAGCAAACACACGGCGAAAATAATTCCCAAATATACGACCAAATTTCCGAAAATACCATGGGTGAAAATACTCACTCTTCTTGTTTTGGTACAGAAGAGAGTAATCCATTGACATACTACCACTCCTAAAAAGTAGGCAGTTTGTGCCGTATTCAAAATATTCAATTGGAGGCTTGGTGAAATATAGAGGCTGTTTCCGTGATGAACAAGTCCGTCTTGGTATCAGAACTAAAGTATCCATTCTTAGCGGCCCACCAAAGATATTTTGGAGGAATTCCATAATGT
Organism: Naegleria lovaniensis; assembly: GCF_003324165.1. NCBI lineage: Eukaryota > Heterolobosea > Eutetramitea > Acrasida > Naegleriidae > Naegleria > Naegleria lovaniensis. Next base: position 228,947 of record NW_025407848.1, read on the forward strand.
GCAAATACAAAGAAATAATTCATGAAACATGCCTTCGTTTCAATCATGCCCATTTGAAGATAAGAAGACGAAAGTACTGGTGCTCCAACAAGAGAATCATGTCTGGAACGAGGAGGTACATGCATGATATCACTTTCTGCATTTTCAAAGGCAAGTGAAACAGCAGCCACAAGTTCCTGAAATATTCATGGCAACACCAATATCTGCCTTCTTCAGTGCAGGAGAATCGTTCGTTCCATCGCCAGTAACTGCAACGCAATGGCCTAGCTCTTGGAATTTGCTAACAATCAACAACTTTTGTTGAGGAGAAGTTCTTGAAAAGACAATTTGCTTCTTTTTCAGAATTTGCGACCAATCTTTGTCAGACAATTTGTCAATTTCCTCCCCATGGAGAACAACGGCGTCTGTTCGTGAATAAGGAATTTCCTTGATATTCTTCAAATCCAAACCTTCCTCCTCGGCTATATCCTCAATAGTTTTTGCATTGTTTTCAATAATTCCAACTTGTTTAGCAATTGCCTTTGCCGTTGCTGGATGGTCACCAGTCACCATCACAACTTGAATACCCGCAGTTTTGCATTTGTGAATTGCCTCAGTAACACCAACCTTTGGTGGATCGGACAAACCACAGATACCCAAAAACACAAGGCCTTCTAATTGCAAGGCGAATGGATTCTGAAAATTGAACACGCCCATGTATGTTATTTTACATGTATGTTAACCTTTCAATGTTCATACTACTACTTACATCATTTTCTTGTTGCTCCTTTCCCTGTTGCACAACATGTTCGTCAACTAAGGCTTGTGCAAATCCCAAAACTCTCTCTCCCTTAGAGGCCATAAAGTTGTAGGCATCCTGAAAAGCATCTTTCCAAGTGTCATCCATTGGGAGAGTCTTTCCATTCACTTGAATGTATGAACATCTTTGAAAGACTCGTTCAGGAGCACCTTTCATGAGCAATGTCACTTTACCATCGTTTGATTGTTGTTGATTATTTTTCACAACGGATATCATGTATTTGTTTTTGGAATTGAATGGCAAAGCAAAAATCTCTGTGAATTCTTGTCGAATCTCTTTCAAAGTAGCACAGTCATTTCGGGTTTCAACAAATTTCACAAGAGCAGCTTCTGAAGCATCACCTTTACATTCTCTATCAAGAATTGGTTTTCTCATGTTTGTATCATCATTCAAAAGGTAGGCAGTCGAGCATAGAGCAGCACAACGAGTCAACTTTTCATACGTGCTAAGCTGTTCTTCAGATTCCTTGGAAAAGGTCTTGAGAGGAGTATCAGTGAGTTTGTTCATCATGAGCCGGTTTGGATATTGAATATTTTGCATGATATTATCATACCACATTTCAACAAGTGTCATACGATTTTGAGTGATGGTCCCTGTCTTATCAGAACAAATGACTGAAGTACTTCCCAAAGTCTCTACGTGCTCCAGTTTTTTAACCAATACATTGACAGCCTTAAGTCTAGAAGCAGAGACAGTGAGACAAGCTGTAACGGTCGCAATAAGACCTTGAGGAATGTTTGCTGTAATGATACCAATGGCAAAGATGAAATTTTGGAACCATGAATTTCCAATGATGAATCCTAACACAAAGAACATGAGAGCCATACCAAATGCAAGAATACCAATTTTTCTAACAAATGAATCAATTTCTCTTCTCAATGGAGCTTTCAAGGTAATAGTAGAGCCTGCCAAGAGAGCAATTTGACCAATGACCGACTGATTACCACATCGAATAACAATTCCATAACCACTTCCTTCAATTACTAAAGTACCATAGAACACAAGATTGCTAGTTTCTAAAGGATTTTTGGATGACATTTCCACACTTCTTAGTTGAGGTTCAGCTTCACCAGTGAGAGACGAGTTATCAAGTTTTAAAGCAGAGCATTGAAGCACTCTCATATCCGCTGGAATTTTGTCACCTGCCTCAATTTTGACAATATCACCCAATACCAGCTGTTCACATGGCAATTTAAGAGTAATACCATCTCTCAAAACCCAACTACTTTCGCTTTGCATTTGCATAAAGCTCTCTAGAATTTTCTCACTAGAACGTTCTTGCCATAGAGTGACCGTGGCGTTAAAGATGACGACAAGCCAAAGAATAGCCCCCAAGAACAAGTTGGGCAAGGAATCAGTGGTTCTCTCAATGGCTACATCAATGAAACTCAACAAGCCAGCAACGATGAGTAATAATGAGAACAAGGATGTCAGCTGTTCAATCACCTTGAAGATGAATGGCCTCTTTTTTGGAGGGGACAGCGCATTAGGACCATTCATGCGAAGTCTCTCTTCAGCAACCTCACTTGTAAGACCCTATAACAATATAAAGTGACATGCAAATTGTGAACTACTTACTTGAGACTTGTCAGGATGCTCCACATTGAAATGTGAGCCATAACTTTGGCATACCTTCTCGACACTCATTTCATGTTCTGAAATATCAATAGCTTTTGACTTGGCTTTTTGAAGAAACTTGTTTGCCTTCTTTGGATTCGATTCCTGTCCATTCGTTACTGCACCTGGTTGGTTTCATTCTTTACAGCTTCTTGGACAATATCAATGGATTGTCTTGATTCTTCAAACAAGCGAGGTATTTCTAATGACTTTCTCGGAGTTGAACCTACAGTAGTGGTTTGTTTTTCTTCTGGTACCTCAGAAGTAGTAGTGGATGTGTTGCATGTATGAGGATTTGTCTCAAGTGGAATTTCCACTAGAAGAGATGAGTGGTCCTTCATTTGGTGACAGAAACGGTGCAGGACCTGCTCGTGTTAATGTGAGTTGTTATTTTTCGTGTAAATTGCATCGTTGGTTGGCTTCCATGATCCTTTAACTCTCAACTGGTGATTCAATAATTAACAATTTTAATGTTTTTTCGTTAATCTGTTTTGGGCATGGGCCTCGTTCTAGAACTTGTTCCACTTTTGCTGATAACATGTGAACTCAAATCGCACATCTTTAAAAAGTCATTCGACTTGTATTTGTTCGTTAGAAAACTTTTTTTTGGAATAACATTTTATTTTGAAACGAACACTTGCAGTGACAAGGAGCAGTTCTTCTTGGACGAATCCAAAGAAAATATGAAATCCTTTTGCATCAACCCTTCACAGCATGGAAGTGTAACGGCAATAGTTGGTTGCCTATTCTTCTTCTGTTTATTCTCATTTCATTCTTTGCTGCGCTCACCAACGGACATGTGGCGCTCCTTCAAGAAACCTCTAATGTAAGTATCAGATTCAGTTTGTGGCATGCGAATGAATATTCATGTTGGTGTGCACATTGAATCAGTCTACAACATCCTATGCAACCACGTCGGATGTGAAAACTCTTTCCTATCAAGTCTCTGTTTTGCAAGTCGTTGTTGTTATCAACTCGGTACTCATTGGTTTCATATTGTTATTAGCTCTTGTGTTGGTGGCCACGAATTGCCGAGAAGATTATAAAACTCTTGCTTCAGAAGTATTGGAGGGATATGAAGATCCACTATGGCTGAAATTCTTTCATCTTGTGAACACATTGACCTATCTGATGTTGTGTCAATGTTGTTGTCCAACCCATATGAAAAGAAAGATGCAAGTATTTCGAGTTTTCAATGAGGAAGAATGGAGAAGATGGCATCATAACGATTTGAAAATGCAACGAGGTTTAATTTCAGAGGATGACAACCACGACGGTCAATTAGTCATGCCCAATCCAACCACTGTGAATTCTCAATCATCCCTTTAATAAACAGACAATCTCTTTTGGCTGGTAACAAACCAACGACATTGATATTTGTCTCGGTTAAGATTAATAACGATGGTTTTTGAACAAGTGTATTTCAATCATAACATGTGCAACAGCTGGGCACTGTCACTACAAAATAGAAGTACATGACCAAAAAAGTGGTTTCATTTGTTTTAGCACCGTACACTTTTGGATGTATCAATTCATCTTTCTATTCTTTCTGTATGCATTGGTGTGCGGGTTCTTTATGGCATACATGAGTATTGGTTCTGAATTAATGCCTTTCACGTTCATTGTGTTTAAAGAACGAAATGCAACAGCCATTCCATTACCTGTACCAACGAGAGATTATTTTGGTTCTATGAATAGTACTGGTATTGCCAATACAACCACTGATGCGTCTTCATTGTTTTTAGTTTGAATGAATACAGTGATGGAATTATCTTTTGAAAGATGGAGCTTCAAATTACCTTAATATACCTTATTCTGACCTTTTGAAAAAAAAGATACAAAAATTCTACAAGATCGTCCTCAAGAAGTTATGCACAAACTCTCAACTACCACAATAAAAATACGTCCTTTCCGATCACGACATGTATTTATTTACTTTCATCTTGTACACTTGGATGATCTGATTGCAAGCCTTCATTTCTCTTCTTTGAAAAAAACAAAAACACTAAACCTAAATTGGCCACGACCCAAGTCCAGAAATACCATCCGTATTGATGGATCACTTGTCCCAACACTTTCCAAGTCTTGAACATCCAAGTCAAGTGTGCAATTCCTCTTCTACGACTCTTCACGATATGAAAGACTTCCAAAAGAATTTGAGCAATTCTTCGGATGACTTCTGGATTCTTAGGCGAATTATTTTGATGGTGTTCTCCTGAAATTACATAGGTATGATAACCGAATCCGTCTAATTTTTCAATTTCCTCTTGAAGGACCGTTCGATTGGTTTCAACACCCATAGTAAATACAATAATGACGGAATTTGGAGATGATGAAACAGATTGAGGTTACTTTCAATATTGTCTTTGTGTTTCTCAATTTGATTACAAGGAATCATGTAAATGATTACATCCGCAAGCTCCTCCCTTCTATTCTTATACTTGTTCAAACATGTATAGGGATTCACTGAACATTCACTCACAATATCATCTCCCACTGTAATCTTTTGTTTTGCCAAATACTCAACATATTGAGGACCTTATCGATGGCTCCAGTGTCATGTCCCGGTGGATCTTGAACTTCCAAGCACAATGGAATATCAGCAAATTTACCAGATTCCCATAATGAATAACGATGGACAGCAAGAGTCGAATGATCCTTCTTCCGTTGAGCACCTGCATCACTGACCAGTTTGATTCGATTCATGGAAGGATAAATCGATGTAAACTCTCCCAATTCATTGATGAAGGTGGATTTTCCCCATCCTGAAACGCCCATCATGGTCATTCGTATGGGTTCCCATCCTAATAGAGCCAAATCAGAAGAGAATGTTCCCATAAAGTGGTTGGCCCAAAGAGGCATCTCGTAAAAATAACTAATTCCATTGCGTGAAATGGTGTCGTCATAAATATCAATTCTGAATTTAAGTTTTGAAGGAAACTCTTTAAAAGAATGGCACATGGGGTTTTCAGAATGGAATGGAAGTTCAACCTTAATTGGATCAGCATACACCATCGTTTTAGATACATAGAGACTTCTTTTAACTGTGTGTGTTAAAAAGCAAGGTCCGTTGTTCATGAACAAGATTTCTATATTAGTCAAGTAATATTTAAGCACTGTATCTCTATCAACAATATCCAGTTTAAAATCAAAGATAAAATGTTGCAGGGATTCACGAACATTATTGCTCCAAATTGGCTCAGATACTTTCAGAGTCGGATGGTTTTTTGCCAGGATCGTTGGAAATTGTCCTTTGGTCACTATCTGACTTGGATAAAACTTGTTATCAATGACCAGATTGTAGTCTGGTTGGAACAATTGTTTCACTTCATAGTAAGCGCTTGCAAACCAAAACAAAAATACTAAACATGAGAGGATGAACGCGTATCGAAATACACGTCTTGCTTTGGCCATTCATTAATGTTTATCTTACCAATAGAGGTTATCAACAATGTTGTTCCTTTAACGCAGAGCGTCAAGAGGGTAAGAAGACATAGTAACATAATTTGAACAAATTCTTGAATCATGTTCAACCATGAAGATGTTTTTACAGCACCGGAAGAACGTCATCAGAAGAGAATGATTTTTCTACAGTTGCAACAGACGATGGCTCTATGGCAGCGTCTTGAGATGGAACTTGAGATGTGACCGAGTCAACCTCAAGGGATTCAACAGAAGTAATACAAGTATTTACAGTATCGTTATTGCACTCATGAGAAGTGTCTATTGTCATTTTGCAACTTTTTTTAGGATGGAAAATAATTTTTTGACTGTCAAGAATTCTTGTGAGAATGACCAAAGTCCATAAAAGGTCTGTAAACAGTGTAACACGCACATTTAACGCTCTGTTTAAGATTTTTGAATATTATTGGAAAGAACCCGTCTTCAGTTGATTTCACCGTTCACCTAATAAATCCCAAAAAATGGCAACAAACGATGAAATCCCATCGAGGTCCATTTTGAGGACAGCAACACAGCAAAAAGACCCTCCTCGACACGGCCAGCGGACAATGATGATGTGGAAGATACTCAATCTCTTGAATCTCAAAGTAAGAAATTAAAAAAAACAATGGATCAAGACATGAACGGTGCAAGCACTTCCATGGCATCGGAAATCAATACCCATGATCAGGGCAATAATAATAATAATTTTAACAACTAGTCCGGGAAGAGAAATATTTGATGAAAATGGTAAACATGATGGATCCACCAAAGATGAAAATATCAAGAAATCTGAAAACTATTCCTGCAACAACAACAACAACACCAGGAAATCCAAACATTGTACATGTATACCTTTACAAGAAAGATGAAAAACATGGGATCTTCGACTTCAAAAAGCACTCCTTAAAGAACTTATTCCTCCACCTCCATCACCCTATCTTCAATATTTCATGTTATTTCTGTTATTACTTTGTTCTGGAATTTTAGTGTTTCAATTTGTCTATCTACCACTTGCCTCTGAATTTCATTTAGAACAAGCATCATTGAAAATCATCAAGAATCCTCAAAATGAATTGAACAATGATACGGTACAGCAACAGCAACAACAACCACAACCACAACTTGATGAAAAGAATAATTCAAAATCAATAGAAAAACCTATTCCCATTGTTGAAATCAACTGTCAAATTGCATTCATTTCACAAGTACAAAAATATGTCAATCACGAATATTTGCAGAAAAAGTTCTCCAAACATGTACGTTCCTTGCAAAATGAGAAGATATCCCTATCCTTCTCGAAATTATCTTCTTTTGAAGAGTTGAATTCCAATACGACTGATTATTTTCTATTCATCACAACAGATTCGAGAACAGAAGCAAGTGATGCAAAAGGATATCTTGAAAGAAATGTCATTCCTCGCATTCAAGAACATTTTGACATTACTAAAAGTTCGATCATTTATACCACTTCAGATTCACAGCTCATTAGTAAGATTCCCAATCTTCCCTTGAAGAATTATTACGTGCAATGGACGAGTGATGTTGATAAGGTTGGAAAACAAGGAGAAGAACCTTTGAAAGAGATGACGAATGATTTTGTGAAATCATGTCGAGAGAATCGACAACGAGCGATTCAAGAATCAAGTCACAAGAAAACAACTCCTTTTCGAAAAAACAAATATTCAAAAACCTCTCGTGGTGGCAATTCCAAAAGCAAAAGAAGAAATGGAGGTGGATGATTGGAGCAACTACGTGAACCTTGTGTAAACTCAACGGAAAGGATGAAAATAAAGTCCAATTTACTTTTTACAACAAGATCAACATGAACAACCACATGACATTAGCCATCGTCATTGTGAGCATGATCATTCCATATTGATTCCACACTTCACTGAATACTTTTTTCACAATCACTTTCCAAGTTTGTAAGACTCCTCTTTTGCTTTGAACCAAATCAAAGACCTCCCTTAGAATTTGTGCGACTCGACGAATGACTTCAGGACTCTTTGGAGCATTGAGTTCATAATGTTCATTGGAAATTACAACCGAATGATAATTGTATCCTTGTAATTTGTTAATTTCATCATGAATCACTGAAAGTTTACGTTCTTCTCCAGTAGTCACCACGAGAATGACTGGAATTTGAAGTTTGTGAAAGTATTGCAAATTAGGTGTAATGCTCTCTTTCGACTTTTCAATCATACCAAAGGGTATCATGTACACAATGACATCTGGCAGTTGTTCTGGATGATGTTCATACTTTTTCAAGCATGAATGTGGATTCAATGTACATTCCGTAATAATATCCTCATCGGGTGTAATCTTTTGTTTCACTAAATACTCTATATATTGAGGAACCTTATCCATCACTCCAACATTGGATCCAGGTGGATCTTGAACACAAACACTTAATGGAAGTTTTGCAAATTTTCCTTCTTGCCACAAACAAAATCGACGAACCATTCGAGTGGCGTGATCATTCTGAACTCCAAGACCAACATCTGAAACGAGTTGAATGCGATGATCATCAATGGAAGTAAAATCTCCCAATTCATTCACAAACGTGGATTTTCCCCATTTTGGATTTCCAATCACGGCAATTCGAATAGGTTCCCATCCAAGTCGAGACATGGCCATTTGATAACTACCCATAAAATGATTGGCCCATATTGGATAGTGATACTTGTAGACCACTCGATTCTTTTCTGAATCCTCGAGAGCAATATGGAAGTGAAGATGGGATGGAAGAGTTTTAAAGTTGGAACATTCATGGTTTCCTGAATTGAAGGGAAGATCCACTTTCAAATGGTTGAGAAAGAGTTCCTTACCATCCTTAGATATGGTGAAATGAGAATGGGAGCTGTTGTCGACCATGATTGTGTGATTGAAGAAACAAGGTCCATTATTGACAAATGACAGCTGCACAAGTGAGAAGGGTAGAACTTTGGATGGATCTTTGTCTCTAAGTTTTAAATGATCCAAATGAATTGAAAAATCAAACACCATGGTCTGGAATGAATTTTTCACACTATTATTCAAGGTTCAGAAATTTCCAGTTTTGGTTGATTAAAATTCTTGACCGAGGTATAAATTCCTTCTCCAACAATTTTCGAAGGAAAATCATTGGTTTTTACCCATTCATGTTGATAATTGGCAGAAACATTATAAATTTGGTTCAATGAAAGATATACTGTCATGCAACTATACAAAACATAGAACAGTGAAATTGAATGAATCAACCAAAGCGATCGAGAGGAAGTGTATACTTGTTTCAATTTGGAAAATCTCGACAGTTGATCATCATTGAACAATGGATTGGAAGGATTGTTATTCACTCCTAATGCTGATGAATCTTGTTGGGTGTGTGGTGGCGGATCAATCGAGTCATGAACACTCAAGTTGGAATTTAGGATGGTATTCAACTTGGGAATTTCTTCGGTCATGTTGTCTTGGACATGATTCTGGTCACAGATCACAAGAGTGTTGTTGGATTCAGGTGCATTGTCAAGAGTGGTGGTGCCTTGTGGGCTCGACGGTTCCATGTTCTTCTCAGATTTGTCAACGGCCATAATGTTGCATCAAGATGTTGTTTTTTCGTTGAGAGAATAATTTGATTGCAATCGAAGGTTTTAAGAGGGTGGTCCACTGAAAACACGTGTTTGTCGAGTATGACGTCTTTGTTCTCGTCATGACCTTTGTATTAAAAACCAAAAAAGGATCATTTCTTTAAAAACCTTACTAGATCTTTATTGTCTGATCCAACCAATTCATTGAACAAAAGTTGTGTAAAATCGTTTTGAAAAAAAATAAGAACAGTTAAAATGAAATCAACATTGGCACCGGAATTGAAACCGCAACAAGAAAATTGAAATGAATAATCAATTTCATATATCGAATGGCATGTGTTTTGATTACAACTTACCACACGATATATCGGATCATCATTCAAGGCTTTCGTTAGAGGAACAACCAAATAAATTTTGGAGAGTTGATCATATTATTAGGAATAGCTCGGATAGTAGTAGTAATAATAATTTATCAACAACAAGAACAGAAGACAATACTTCTAAAATAGTTGTTGTCGACGTATTGGAAAATGATTATCATTCAAAACTTGTTGAAACAATTGGAATTTCCGAAACTCAATCTGAATACAATAAGATGAATCAAGATATATGTTTTCAGCTGAAAGGAATATTGAATGGTAATGAAACTGATGACATTGAGAATTTGTTAAACAAACACCAGTTCAAAAACATTGCTGATGAATATCCCACTGAATATAGAAATTGTCAACGGTTGTTGATGAGAAGCAAACAGTTGGCCCATGTTTTATGGGAGAGAATTAAGCCACATTTTACAAAGACTGATTTAAAGAATATGAGACCATATGGGTTTGACAATAATGGAACGTGGGTACCAATTGGATTGAATGATTGTTTCAGAGTGACTAAATATGAGAAAGGAGATTATTTCAAGCCGCATATGGACGGCCAATTTATTAAGAACGACAATGAGAAGAGTATTTTAACTGTATTGATTTATCTTTCCTTCCATGGTGGAGAGGGAGGAGCAACAAAATTCTTCAAACTTTTATCAAAGGAGAGAACACGATTGACTCTACAAGAAGTGGTTTCTGTGACTCCGGTTGCACATGATTGTTTAATATTCAATCATGATCTCTATCACAGTGGTAAGTGTTTGTTGAAAAAAGCGTCAAATGAACTCAGCAACGCCACAGGAGAGACAGTTATATCTGGAAGAAAGTACATTTTAAGAACAGAAATTATGTTTAAAAGAGTAGATGCCGAAAGTATTCTCAAATCCAATTATGAACAATCAGAAGAATACCAACAAGCGAAAAAACTAGTTGATGAAAGTAACATGCTTGAAAAACAAGGTAAAGTTAAAGAAGCAACAGAAAAATATTTAGAATCTCAAGAAATACAAGTGAAGCATTCTACAAAGCTCTTTATGGAAAGAAAAAATCGGAAAATGAGTGAAATTGAGAAAATTCTTCCTGAAGAAATTTTTGTCACAATATTCAGCTATTTGACTCCCTTAGAAATTTGTAGAACTGTTATTCCTCTCAACACTTCAATTAATTACTATGCACGAAGTCAGATTTTGTGGAAAACAACTATTTCATAACATGGAAATCACATGATAGAGAAAGTATTAACACTGACAACAAAGATAACCCATTCAGACATCTTGGAGCGCTATCAAGTGTTGAAAAATCAATTATTGTCGAAGAACTCAAATCTAAACAGAAAAATTATGCTGCAAAAGAAGGTGCGAATTTTGATACTATTGATTGGTATAATTGTTTCATGACAAGAAAGAATTTCGAGAATGATTTTTGTGCCATTCTTTTTGATCCTGGTACTTCATTGATCAAATATGGTTTAATGAGTGATTCCAATTTTACTATCGAGAAAACTATTTGTGTGAAACCTTTTCATGTGCAGTAAGTTGTATGGTGGATGGATCGACTTTGAAAATATTTGCAACAACCATGACATGATTTACTTGGAACGTATACATGCACACACACATATTAGCTTTAACATTTCTGGTCGTGGGCTTGATGACATTGTTGTTGGATGGCATGATTGTTACAATTACAATTTCTGTCGTCCATTGCCTCTCATAACATCCTCAGGAGGTGTTCAACACCAAACAGTTTCCTATCTCATTCATCAAACTATACAACAAGCGTTCGGAAAAGACTCTATACGAAAGCATCCTCTTTTAATTGCAACTCCATATTTCTGGAGCAAAGATGATGAAATCAAGATTACTGACATTTTGGTAAGTAGTTGCAATGTTATAATACAAATAGCTAACAAGACTCTTGAAATCCAGTTCGATATTGGAATACCAGCAATTTGTATGGTTCCTTATTATGAACTACTCTTCTTATATTATCAAATGGAGAATTGTTTGATTGTGGACATGTCACGCTCTGGATTGTACTGTTTTGCAATGTATAACGGGAAAATTGTGAAAAATTGTGAAAATGGAGTCTTGTTTGAGGAAGATCCCAACGATAAGAACAAAGCATTACACGATGCTGGAAAAAACATGTTAAATGTACTTCAAATACTACCTGTGGACCAAAACAGTCATTTATGGCAGGAGCTTGCGTCACAAGTGGAAGATGTTTATTCATATGGAAAAGAAGTGGATGGTGAGAGTCGTTGTGTGCTCGGAGAAAATTTGTATACCTTTGTGATTCATCTTGTACTGTCAGCTCTCGATTCATGTCCACAAGAATGTCAAGTCGACATGAAAAACAAATTACTTCAAAATATTATAGTAAGAGGAGGCTTGAGTCTTGTGAATGGTCTTATTCCAAGACTAGAAAATGATTTGAAAAAACAATTTGGAACGTATTGCGACAAGATTAATATTTCTCTCAAATATGATCCTTTGGACACTATGGGAGGTGCTAAAATTTATGCCAATTTGAGCTCCTTCAAAGAGAAGTGTATTTTCAATGTGTAATGAGTGTGATCAGCAAGCAAATGGATATTTATATATGCATGCAACGAGTGTACAAGTTTTATTTCTCTAATAGCGTACCGTGACTCATACTTTTTCTGTAACAATGAATCATGTATTCTACAACGTCAGAATCTTCCAAAACCAGTACGACATCCAATTTGAATAAATCATCATAGCTTACTTCCTTCTTCGTGACAGGATCCAGAAAATATGTCAGTCTCTCATTTTCAAATTCCTCCCTCAACACGTTCAGAAGGTGTGAAGTTTTTCGGAAAATGTGTAAATTCAAACGTCGGTAATCGTCTCTCCTGACAAATTTAACAGACTTGTCACGTAAACTTGCGGAGATCGCAAACTCCAGGAAACTCTAGATTGTGGACGTTCTTTGGGTAATTGGAAATCAGAGTGCTCTGAAAACTCTAATGACTTGAACATGGTTTTTGGGTACTTTGATGTTTTTGATGTGTTGTTGAGGTTTTTTTTCAAATTGCTTAATTTTGACTCCATTCTTTGAATATCTCTCATTGACTTTATATCTCTCTTTGAATGCACGTCATGTAAGGAGAAAGGTGATTTCTTGCAAGTAGGTCTTTGGATGGTATTTCTGTTTTACTTTTATGTCAGAGATAAGAATATTACAATTCCCACATATACGCTTGTATCTGCATCTTTTCGCATACTACTACTTCAATAGTTTTCCTCACGCTCATATACCTGAAGGTCATGTCAAAAGTTGCCTCTGTTTTAGGAAACGGAACATTCTAGAAGCAAACAACAACAACAACAACAGATTTCATACGAAGCAATGGTGTTTCCTCCATAACTGTATTCATTCATGATGGTCGGTATGTTGTCGCTCAATATTGTAACATCCAACTCTCTCGCAATAATACCATAGGAATCATCCATGTAATGATCATTTCAATTAGGTCTTCACATCACCTCTTCCAGTTGATGCCTCATTGTTTGATGGAATCATTTCCCTCAAATGAGTTAGGCCTTAATGTAAAAATGAATTCCTCAACAAAAAAAAAACTTCAAATGATGGCTGTACAACAACCTCGTTATCAACAACAACAACAACAACATCGGAGAAGATCGTTACGAATTCCACTCATCCAATCAAGGGCAAAGAAGTGGGACCGGTGCATGCAACGTCGTTTTGAGAAGGCCAAATGTTTGTATCCCAAGAAATTCCCTGTCCATTTGTATCCAAACTGCGATTGGGAGAAGAGAACAAGGAACAAGCTGCCAGATCTTGTGGCAGAACTGATCAGAGAAAAATCACCTCAATGCTCAACAAGTGAAAAGATGTCCAAGCTTGCACACAACAACAATGGCTTGCAACCAAGATTGGAACCATGTCAAGCACCGACAAAGAGTCTCTATTCCAATGACCGTCCACCAATACATGATTATGATCCTGGTTATGAAGTAGACAATGAGTATGAGGAGGAGCTTGTGTGTTGTTATGAACAAGATGAGTCAAAGCATGATTGCCACTCGTATCACTTCTCAAATCAGTTGAATGTTCTAAATCATCCATATGTCATTGAACGCTTTAAGGTGAGAGTGTTTTACTCATAAAGATGTTATATAACATCTTGGCACTAGATACATTTTCAATGTAATATTCCTACGAGCACATTGTAACTAGATGATCGATCCAAAGTAAACATCCATTGCTGTTTGTTGAAAATAGTATTTCTCTTATTGAAAAGGTCCAGGTTTGAAGAATAATGGTTTCACCTTCTTCTTGTACTTGTGATGCAATGGTTCACTGACTTCATCAAACAAATCGTCCACAAAGCAAGATAATTGTCGAATACTAGATCCATCTCCAAAATCCTTAACAGTCTTCCACTTGCAATCTCGATCAATACTAAAGGATATGGATTCTCCTGATTGCAAAAATTCCTGAATTGGAGTATGACCAAATACTCTGCGAAACATTTGATCTTCCTCAGTCTTGCAATCTGAAGAGAGTTTGAGAATGGGTGTAAGAATCTTGTTCATGTCAAGGAACCTGTCATCCTCTTCATCTTCGTCTTCGTCGCTGTCTGGAAGATCATTCTCATCTCTGATCCATTCGTCTTGTGTAACAAAAGGCAAGCGTCCAAATAGTGAGTGAGGTTCGCCTTGTGAAAATGGAGCATGAATATGCTGAGATAATATATCAAACAAATCATCTTCATCAACTCCTCGAATGGCATCACCATACTTTTTGTAGTCGCTTGTAAAATAACAATCAGAAACAGCTGGCAATGACAATGCTTCATAGAATTTGATACGAAATGCGTTCTTTTCTTTTCCACTCTCACATCGTTTTAGTTTATCCATTGGACCGTCGTAATGCAAAATGATACCATGTGGTGATTCAATGCTGGTATGGCAAAAGAAGTATAGAATACCGCTCTTAGGAAAGATGTTCTTCAACAAGTTGTTACTTGCTTGGTAGGATAGACCAAAAATCTCATGCACACATTCATTCAAATTCAATTGTAACAGTAATCCCATTTGGGAAATTTTGCCAGCAATCTCCTTAACCTCTGTACCCTCTTGTGTGGTTGGTAAATCAGCTGTTCCTCCCATCTTTGAGGAGCCAATTGGAATCTCTTCATCACTACAGATACTAGTGTCAATGAACAAGGTAGGTGTTAGTAATTGCAAAAATCTCTCCTTTGAGACGATAGTTGCGAGAGTTGAGTCTTCGATGTGACATAGGGATAAGAGTTTTGAAAAATCTTTGATGAGGGGACGGATATAATTTCTATAAACAACCACATAGGGAAGGTTGTATGCGTCAATGTTCATGGACGAGAAAAAGGGGTATTTCTTGCAGGTATTTACACACATATCTTTCCATATGAAATTTTGCAAACACATAACATTCGCAAGATTGTTAACAACTCTAAACTCTAGTAGCTCTTGAACTTGTAAAAATCGTAAAATGTGATAAATAATCTCGTTAGGTACGAGTCTTGTAAGAGAAATCTGTTCGTTAATATCTGGAAGTGAGGATGCTGCTTCCTTAAACGATTGTATTTGATCTTCATCCAAAAGGTTTCTTCTTCTTTTTCGATGTTGATATAATGGAAATTGTAACAAGCCAGAAAAATAATTATTTTTCTTTAGCAATTCGGAGCATTCATCAAACATTTCTTTTTCCATTATTATACAATGTTCAAAGCAATACTTTAGATGTTTGAAAAGTATACAATCAATTTGAACTGCAAACTCAAGTATGGTCTTTTCATACGTCGATAGTTGAAACGGTTTCTTAACTTCTATAAAATCATCGCTCACCACTACAATGCTTCTAGAGAGTACAACATTATCGAGGTTGTCATCATCAATAACAGTGACCTTTTTTTCTGCAAATAATTGAATCATCTCATTTCTCGATTCCTCGCTTCCAGAAAGGAGTAAGACCTACATTATTTTTACATGATAATACATCAACACTTTCACAAAACACATACCTGCTCATTCTCAAATAGAGGCCAAGCAACAATGCATTGCTGTCGCTGAGAATTGTTGGTATTGGCAAAGGTGTTCCAGTGTAGTACTGCAAAAACCTTTTAGAAACAATCTCTCCGTCAACCAGCTTTGCAATCTTCAAAACAAAAATTGCAAGTTGACAAATTGGTGTACAAGCCATAAAATCTTCTTTGGTACAAACAACCAATAGTTTCATGTCATATTCAGGTGATCTCAATTTTTCATTAATCATATCTAAATGATCCTTTGATAGCCTAGATTTACATGTTTCCAATGAATCTCCGCCATATATTATTTTCGAAAGATCTTCGCTAACATGTACTGGAGGATGAGGGATAGTAAGGGCACAAACTTTTAAAAAGTCAAAAGAGTTTTCAATTCCTTCAACAATCCGACCGCTCAGCTCTTCTTTTGTTGGTATTGAAGCAGATTCAGAAAAGCAAAGAATTTCATGAACCTCCATGCCTCTTCCAACCATTCTTTCCGCTAACATGTGAAAATTTAGCATCAAATCTCTATTAAATTGACTAAAATCATTCATTAATCTTCCGGCCATTTCTTGTACTAATTCTTGATCAATTTCATCATCCTCTAAATCGCTCATGTCATCACTGCTACTACTTTCATCATTGACTTGCTCCCGACGAGTGTAATGGCTCGAACTGGCGGATTGTTTGGAATTACGTTCAAAATTCTCTTCATCGCTGCTGTTATCATCATCACGAGAACCTCTTTCGTGATCACCACGTTTTCTCTTGTTCAACATTTTTTTTGTGTTTGTTGAATTGCTAATTTAAGAGCCCTAAAAAGATCATCAAGATTTGAAAGTTTTCAAAAACGCAAAGATTTAATACGTCCTTCACTTGACGAAAGGCTCAGGTCGTCGATGGTCGTTAACTCTTAAAAAATAATAATACATTTCAAATTGAAACGATCAAGTCAACTCATGGCTCCAAAAACCACTCTCATTTCCAAGCTCTTCGGGATTCAGTATCCTCTCATTCAAGCTCCAATGGCTGGAATCCAAAAAAGTGCAATGACCATTGCTGTTTCAGAATCAGGTGCATTGGGATCATTACCTTGTGCCATGCTTTCATCCGAAGAGATCCGAAATGAAATTTCAACCATTATCAAATCATGTTCAAAACCATACAATGTCAACTTTTTCTGTCATCAAAATCCAACACCTGAATATGAAAAGGAAGAGAAGTGGAGAAGAAGGCTTGAATCTAAATATTACAATGAATTTCAAATTGCAGTTCAACACGAAGAAAAATCCATGGTTACGAATGGTCCCAACCGTACGCCTTTTAATGAACAAATTGCAGACATTTTGGAAGAATTCAAACCACCCATCGTCAGCTTTCATTTTGGTCTTCCTTCACCAGAGTTATTAAGACGAGTCAAACATTGGAATTCAAAAATAATATCCTCCGCGACAACCCTTGAAGAAGCTCTTTGGCTAGAATCACAAGGAGTAGACGCCATTATTGCACAAGGAAGTGAAGCAGGAGGTCATCGTGGCATGTTCAAAACTACAGATATTTCTTCGCAAATGGGACTCTTTGCCTTGTTGCCTCAAATTGTCAAACATGTGCATGTGCCAGTCATAGCTGCGGGAGGAATTGTTGATGCAACCACAGTTGCAGCTGCCATGAAATTGGGAGCCTCTGGTGTTCAGGTTGGAACTACATTCATGTTGTGTCATGAGGCCACAACTTCACAAGTACATCGACAAGCACTTGAAGATTACAAAAACAATCCCTCATCGGTGTATACAGTCATTCAAAATGTGCTCACAGGAAAACCAGCTCGATGTATTATGAATCGAGTGATCAGAGAAATGGGACCCATCTCTGAGGAGGTTCCACAATTTCCAAGAGCCTCTCAATACCTCACGACTCTTAGAGCGAGAGCAGAGTCGATTGGGTTGAGTGACTTTTCACCTATTTGGTCTGGACAAAATGCGAGTGGATGCAAATCAGTCTCTAGTGCAGAAATTGTGAAAGACCTTGTCAAGGGTTTTGAAGGCATTCTGTAACTCGAACGCGAATATGTTTAACAAGTTTCAATCTTTCCTCGTTCAACATTCCTTTTTGGATATTAAAAAATTTCTCTCACCCACAACAACACCCAAGCACATGAACATGCTCTTACCGACAGCAATGAAGAACAAGTTGGCAAAGAAACTTTAAATGATGAATCAAACAATTATTCACAATTGACTTACCTACATTGTCCGAGCGCCTTCATGAGGACTATGAATACCTGATGGATCCAACCAAACGTTGGTGCAGTTTCAACAACAGCAACGAACACGAGAATTTTGCTTTTTGAAGATGGAAACATTGCAACTCCCAAAAGCACAGAATAGGGTTGGAAATGTGAATACTTGATGGTACTGAAATCACTCCAGTGACAGTCCCCATCTTCAATCTGACGTTGCACCAACACAACTCTAAATGTAACTTTTCCATTGTATACATTCTCAAGAGATATCGAACACGTACGCATTATTTGATCATTAATCCGATCATCTTCCTCTGATAATACTTTTTTTCTTTGTTGACCCAAGTACTTCATTGTAAAAAATACAACCAAGTTGACCGAATTTTTTTAAAAAACTTGTTGAAAAAAAATAAGTCAAAATAACGAGTATGTATCACTCATGCTTGAATATGCATGATTTATTAATAATTTTTTTCAAACAACGTTTCACTTCTTGAACTTCAAATTTACTCTAGATAAAGATGGGTAGACGTCCAGCAAGATGTTACAGATGGCAAAAGGGTAAGCCATACATCAAGTCTCGCTTCTGTAGAGGTGTCCCTGATCCAAAAATCAGAATTTACGATGCCGGTAGAAAGAAGGCTGACTACACCCTCTTCGGCAGCTGTGTTCACCTCGTTTCTGATGAAAAGGAACAAATCACCAACGAAGCTCTCGAAGCTGCTCGTATTGCTGCTAACAAGTACATGTTGAAGTATGCCAACAAGGATAACTTCCACTTGAGAATTAGAGTTCACCCATATCACGTGCTCAGAATCAACAAGATGTTGTCATGTGCCGGTGCGGATCGTCTCCAAACTGGTATGAGAGGTGCTTTCGGTAAGCCATTGGGTACCACTGCAAGAGTCGAAATTGGTCAAATCCTCATCTCCATCAGAACCAAGGATGCTTTCGTCAAGACTGCTTGTGAAGCTTTGAGAAGAGCCAAGTTCAAATTCCCAGGTAGACAAAAGGTCCTCGTCTCCAGAAAGTATGGTTTCACTGATTACACACCAGAGCAAGTTGCCAAGCTCCAAGCAAGCAAGGAAATCATCTCAAAGGGTGTCCACGCCAAGCACATTAGCAGCAGAGGATCATTGCAAAAGTGGTACGAAAATAAGGTTGTTGCCCTCACACAAAAGGCTGAAACTGCTTAAATTTATTAATTAAAACCATTTTAAATATCATTGATTGTAAAAATTGTTTGAGCTGACCCTTGCAAACATGGGAAACCAATCAGGCAACTCGATTTGCTCTACAAACACGATTTATTAAATTGAGGCGGTTGGTTGCGAGTGAGGTAAAGCCGACTGTTGCTGATTTTCGCTCTGATAATTCAAATTGGTCAACATTAAAAAGTCGAGAACACCTTTCAGTTGACACAACTTTTCCTGGGCAAGAATTTCTTGATTGACTTTCTTTCTCAACGTTCTTAATAAAGTATCAACCGTTTCGCTGAGGCCAATAACTTGGCCATAATGCTTGAGAACAGTCTGAGTGAAGGGGACCAAGACAGGTGTAAATCTTGGATCTCTAATATACTGTATGATAAATTGGAGAAGAGCAGAGAGTCGTGACTCGTCCATGGTGTTAATTGCATTCAGTACTTCATTCCTCACTTCAAGTTCTGCAATCAAACTCATGACAATGACTGGTTGATCCTTAAATTTGGTTACAGCTCTTTGCAATGCGAGCTTGTAATTATATTTCGATAATTGTGACTTGAAATGTAACAAGTTAACAGAACGCTTTCCGGTAAGAAAATTTCATCTTGCATTTGGAAGATTTGGTTCAAAAGTGTGCTGTTGACAAAATTCTTGTAATTCTCCTTGGTCATCTCCTCTCTGTACATGTCAGCTCTAAGTACTTTTCGGTCTATTCTCTGTGACTTTAAAACTCTAGATGGGCCCATTAAACCCAAAACAATTTGTCGTTCGTCCTTCGAAATAGCGGAAGATAGAATTGGTCCATCAAACGAAATATTATGCACCTGATTATAGTTTTCATCAATCTTGAAGAAGCAAGTTAAATGATCCAATCCACTCGTCATTAGATAATTTCCTCCACCACTTGCGAGTGACATGCTTGTAATAGTTTTTTGATGAGAGCCATGCATGGTCATCATTTCTTTTCGTTGTAACAAGTCCCAAACCTTAAAGTAATTGCTTCCACAGCTGTACAATATTGGGGCGGTAGGATGCTTGACAATACATTCGACTGGAGCTCCATGATCAAATTGCATGACACAAGCGCTCTGATCTGATTCTCTCACATCCCAAACCTTAATCAAATGATCGTAGGCACCAGTGGCAAACAAATCAGGCGAAGAAGAAATATCTCCACCTTCAACACCATTCGGAGTGAAAATACATCCAGCTCTAATATAATCGGAATGTTTTGAGAATTCTCTTGTTTTCTTTCCACTCAAAATGTTGAAAAGTCGACAAACACCATCATCGCTTCCTGTCAGGACTACATCCGAATGTTGATTTGAAAGAAATCTCGTAACTTGAATAGACATGTTATTGGATTCTTGCCCTCTGCTCTGAGTAAATATAATTTTCAAAGGCTGATTCAATCGATTGGCTGTTAATTCTTTATCATAGGATTGAAATAATTTCACGACACCACTATTGGTACCAACAGCAAACAACAAACCATCTCCGGGCCGATAGCTAGCACTATATACTTGTGATTCTCTCTGAAATTTAGTATATCTAATAATCTTTTTATATTCATCATCAATAATTTGTACAGCATTCTTATGGGTAATGAGAAATTGCCGATTCTTGTTCGGATGAAACTCAATATGAGTAGCCAATCCATAATTTTTAATATCAATAGGAGTAAATTCGGAGAAGTTTTTCATGACATAGTGCTCGTTTTGTGTCGTGTAGTTTCGGAGAGCATGAGTCTCATCCAACTCGAGGTTGGCTTGTTGTCGAGAAACTTTTTGAAGAAACATTTTTTTTTTCAAAACACAAAATTCAATGTTTTATTGAAGCGACTTTTTCTGAGAAAAGCAGTGCTCTGATTACCTCTCGGCTCTGGAAGAGGTTGTTGTCATTGAGAGATGTTGTTCCTATCCTTTGAGATCTGTAGGCAAGTATTGGTCATGACGGACTCTTGGTGCTGAACTATCTCCACAAAGAGAGAAAAAAATTCGTGCTGGACGGCTAAAAAGCAACGGACCAGGCCGAATTCTTCTTCTTGCGGATTAATTTTGGTTGGATTTGAATCATCATTGAGAGATTTCTGTTAATATATCTATCACTGATATCTTGAATATTAAACCGTTATCATCATTAAATTTGTTGATAATAATATATATAGAATTGATGAAAATGAAAACAAGTCGGGAGGAGGGCAGCCAACAATGGAGAGTTGATGAGGAGGTTGCTAGTCCAAACTCTGAAATGTGCTTAATGAGAGCAGAAGAAAAGGAGATGATCATGAGAGGATTTTCAAGTGCAGCAAAGAGTGGTGATATGAGGCCTCTTCATGATCTTGGCGAAAGTTCTAAGGTTGAGTCCGAGAAGGTCTCGCAAGTTGCAACCACATCAACTGCTCCCGTTTCTAAAGAACATCATCACAACATACAAACTAATTATTCTAACAAGCTAACGAAACCTGAGAAACAATCGCCAACAGATGGAGATATCAAACAAACACCAACTTCGCCAAAGAGTCCATTATCAACACCTCCTAGTGCGTCTAAATATTCATCGTCATCGACTAGGTCAAATTCCTTTCGACATTACTCAACAACTGTGTCAACGCCCAGGCGATCCTCATTAACTCAATCACATTCCAATATTTCTACCGACGCTTCTTCAGGAAATATTCAAGCTGCTTGCATTTCGAAGAGTTCTGCATCCACTCTTCCATCATCAAAAACTCCAAAGGCAGTGACATCCCCAAAAGACTCTAGCATCAATTCATCATCGGGAAGAAGGAAGAGCTTTAACAGCCTTCAACTTTCTTGGAGAGATACAAAAGTAGCTCTCAAAGAAAATTTGGCTACATCATTTTCAAATTCAAGATATTCATCTTCATTTCATGCTAAGGATAATTCATGTAATGAGACAACAAACTTCAGTAATACATCGCCCGAAGACACTTTCTTCACGCCAAATAATTATTGGAATGTAAATAACGACACCGACTCCTCATTTGATGACATGGTGTTGCCAGGAAGCCCCATACAAGGTCAAGTTTCGTATAACCAGATGATTGCTTGTATTGAACAAGAAAATGATCTCGATAGCGTTGATACATACAAATCGGATGATACTTTACCTCAGGAAGGAATTTTTTGGGATAATAGTGATATTTTGTTGCGAACGGGATTGTTATTAAGGGAACCAGCCCTCTCACCTGCAACAGAATATCTAATGAACAGTAATTATATGAAACTAAAGTTAAATTCTCCACGAACACTAGCCACACTAATGAAACAAATCGAGATCGCTCCTCCAACTGAACGATTGCCACACAGCCCAATTGCAAAATCTGCACGAAGCTTTATGCTTGAAAAGTAAGTACTAATGAATTAACATTTGAGAAACGTCATGCTTTTGCATGAATTTTTAATATTTCAACAGAAAGCGAGAATCACAACGAAGGAAATCAATGCCTTCAATTTCCATATCGTCGCTTCCACCTGTACATTTTGTAGCGACAAAGCCAACTACTCCAAGTTTTGAAAAGGAAGAAACTAAAGAAATAAGAGAAGAACACAAAAAAACTAAAAAAGAGTTAGAGAGGAAAAAGTCGTTAAAACTTAATGAATTTAGATCTATTCAACGAATGTATTATAAAGAGGAATTAGAAATGTCACGAGAGCAAGAAATTGCTCAATCAGAAATGTTCAAAAAACAGAAAATCAAAGAGTGGAAGAAAAAGACAATTTCATCTCCGTTCAAAGTAGACTTGGAGGCACATGCAAAGCAAACAGAAAAGCAAATACGAAAAGAAGAGAAACTTCAAGAGAGGCTTCGAATAATTGAGCTTAAAAAGAAAGAAGATCTGCGAAAGTGTGCTCTCATTGAAAAGATACTTGAGAACAATGTGGAAAACGTGCACATGACAAAGAGAAATCATATTGACGAGCAAAAGTTGCAGAAATGGAGAATGGAATTATCTGAAATTAATCATCTGTAGCCCGCATGCCTTGCTGAGGAGTGAGGACAACAACCACAGGAAGTATTTGTCAATATTTCCATATTGCATGTTCCGCCTCATGTTTTGGATACCAGACCCTCACTGAAAAGGTGAGGTTTTGATGATTCTTCAAGACATTTTAATGTGCACAAATTTTGTCGCACATTAAACGACGGCACTGTTCAAGAGAATTCAAAGGTTCAATTACTCTCATCCATATTGTAAAAAATGTCTAATAATCACATTGTTTCTAATGTCGCAAAGACATTTGGTGAAGACACTGGCAAGTCCAAGCTCGACTGGACCTTTGAAGATTTGGAAAATCTTCTCTCAAGTAAGAGACTTTTCGAGCCATCCAATTCAAAGGCCATGCTCCAACTAGTTGTCACTCTTGGCCTTATCATTTGGGGTGTTGTCAGCGTAGTTAAGTTTGACGAATCCTCATATTGGTACTTGTTGATGCCTCTCGCTTGGCTTTTATTGGGATTCTGTGCGTGTCGTTTAATTGCTGTTGCCTATGGATGTTCGACCAAACAATTTTTCAATTCTGCCACCATTCCAGAATGGATCAATGACCTCTTGGGTTTCATTTGCATGTTGCCCTTGTTATATCCTTTTGAAAATGTCAAGTCTTTGAAGAAGGCTGTCCTCAACCTTACTCCAGAAGAACAGCAAGTTACTCAAACTTGTACCAACTCTTCTGGAAATGCCTCGAAACAACAAGTATCAGAGAATCACAACGACATTGAGATTCACTTCATGTTCTCTGCCTTGTTGCGTATTGTGAAAAGTCCACTCTGGTTCTTTTCGTCTTTGTGGGAATGTTTGGCCACACATATTCAATATCCAATCACAAGTACAAGTATTGTGTTGAATTCCATCGTGTTGTATGTGTTTGGAATTGGAGTCATCTACATGTTGATTTGTTGGGTCGGTGTTTGGGGACTGTTCAAGTTTTATTTGGCTCCTTTGATGGCCTTTCACTTGATTAATTCCATTCTCATGAAAATGAATGAAAGAATTCCAATTAAGAAGGAACTTCCAACAACAACAACAACACAGCTGCTACTTGTGCAACTAAGGCCGTTCTTTCACTTTCATCCAGTGTGTTGGAATTTCTCACTCATTACTCGTTGCAAAATTACAAAATTACTTTCAAATGGTACCATCAATTCCACACTTCAAACTCTCAAGAGACCTCAAAGCCATCTTCTCTCCTTGCCAAATGGTCAAATTCCATTCCATTCTATCGTTGGGCAAGTGCAAGAAGTTTGTTGGAAGAAAAACTGTCAACTAGCAACAAACAAGAAGATAACTCTATTCAACTTGCTCAAATTGCTCGTCATGGAAGCTTGTCTGACTTGTTCTCAGTATTGTCTCTTCAAGGAGGAACTTCAACTCATCCTGTGACTTATTCTGAATTGGTCGATTACTTGGATTTGCGTAATATTGATTATGTGATTTCCATTTACTTGATTGGATCCATTCTTGGTTCTATTTATGGTATTCTCGCGTGTCCATTCAATTGGAAAACTTATTTATTGGCTTGGATTGGACAATACTCTGCTGGAATTGGAATCTCAACAGGTTATCATCGTTTCTTTGCTCATCTCTCATGTGAAGCAGTATGGCCAGTTCGTTTATTAATTTTAATTATTGGTGCTGCGAGTTTTCAAGGAAGTGCCATTCAATGGAGTAGTGATCATAGACGTCATGTAAGTGAAATCCTCTCATGTTTATATATTATAACTATTTTGGTCATATTCATGATATATTACCTGCAGCATAAATATATTGACACTGAGAAGGATCCATACAATATCAAGAAGAGTTTCTTTTATGCTCATATGGGTTGGTTAATGAAGACAAGACCAGTGGATTATTCCAATGTTCCTGATTTGACCAGTGATCCATGTGTGCCTTTCAACACAAGTATTATCCTTGGTTTGCTATTTTTACTGGTTATATAGTTCCAACCTTAATTGCTGGATTAGGATGGGGTGATTGGATGGGAGGTTTTTGGTTAGGGTAAGTGGTCGTGAATGTTTGGAGTCTTGATGATGGACCATTTTGGAAAATGTTTTTGTAAATTCTAATTTGAAATAGCGGTGTCCTTTCAAAGACATGGTTGCAACATTGTACCTTTTTCATTAATTCTCTGGCTCACACCTGGGGAGATGCCACTTTCAATGATGACCACAGTGCTCGTGACAGTTACATTGTCAGCTTGTTAACCTTTGGAGAAGGATATCACAATTTCCATCAGTAAGTAATCGTTGAATATATATTTCATCAAGAAACGTCACACCACTGATCGATTGTCAAATGTTTATATATGATAACACTAGTACGTTTGCCTATGACTATAGAAATGGAGTCAGATGGTATCATTATGATCCTGGAAAATGGATCATTTATACCTTGAGTTTGTTTGGATGTACCTACAATTTGAGAAGATGTGACGATGAGCATTATGAGAAGGGTCGAATTGTCATGAAACAAAAACAAATTGATATGGAGAGAGAAAAGATTGAAGAACTCATTCGACAAAGAAAGGCAAAATAAATGTGGTGTGTCAATTTCAAGTCCTTGTTAACATTCATTCTTGTTCGAACAAGGACTCAAAAGCTATTGTTCGGAAAATGTCTTGTTGATTCGAGATTTAAGAGGGTTCACAAAAACAGTATACGAGAGAAAACGGTCAAGCAAATCGTGAATACCTATTTGGTTCAAGGGTCTCCTTTTGAATTGAACATTTCATGTGGAAGAAATTGGGAATCTCATTGCTCACAAGTGACCTTAAAACTGGTCATACTAATATGGTCTAATAAATAAGAAGTGTATTAATTGCGTAGTACAAATTGCTTTTGGAACAGCTCTTCGTACTCTTTACATTTATCTTCAGCTACAAAATGTGGATTCTTTCGTTGTTTTAAATTAATTCTCTGTAATATTTCATAAGTGTTGTAGAATAAAGTTGGCTCATTCAAGGAGAGAGCTGTGTTGGGTTGATAAGAAGAAATTGAGGTCAATGTAGAGAGTGATTAATAGAAAAAAACGTTCTTACCTGTTTCAAAAAGTCTACTGTATGGTATTTTAAAAGAATGTGTTTCACATTGCTCTAACATCAAGTCGAGAGCTCTCTTGATATCTCTTCTGGAGAGTAAAATTTCACATAATAAATCAAATTCTCCCAGTCGTTTCAACATGTCCAATGATATTTCATATGCTGGTTTGTATTTTTCAGAAATATGAAGCATTTGTAATGCAGTTAGTTTGCTATCTCCAATGACCTTAAACTGAACCAATTGATGCAGCATTGAGTAATTATTTGATTTAACTAAAAGTTCTATCAACAGTTTTTGGATAAAATAGTGGACCGGAATATTCCCCTTTTTTAGCCCTCTAATATATTCAATAATGACCGTCACTAATTCCATTGATGACAATGAACCACATTCATCAATCGGTAAAAATATATACTTGTACATGTCAGATTGTTCCACAATTGGATATGCAGATGCAGCTGCCTCTTGAGACTGTTCTTCTTCTTCAATTTGAGCAAGAGCATTGATGTCCATCAAGTCAATCTTGGTTTTGTTATTTGTTGCAATCTTTTTGAGTCTTTCAGAGAATTTTTCTTGCTTTTCAGTTTCCAATTTCACCAATTGATTCCAATAATACTTGTTGACCAGCTCTAAAATTTCTGAAACGTTCTTGATATCCTCATTCTTTGATTCAATGACTTGTCTTAGAGCACTAATTAAAATGGGTTTACTATTTACGCGTCTAAATAAAAATTTGATTGCATCTTTACGATTTCGTATATTGATTGGCATGTGAGAAATTGATAATTTGAGCTCGAAAATGAAGCCAAGTTCTTTATCATAAATATAATTGGGAAGCCAGTAGGTCCAAGATTGTACTTTGTCTGAACAAGGTTTAGCAAAATAACGAAAAAAATTACAACAACTTACATAATCTCTCAGAAGCATTTTCAATGGAATCACCTAACAAAGAGTTTGGTAAAGAGTGAGGAGAAATGGAAAGTGGAGGAGAAACAGGAGAGTCTTGTTTTGTGAAAACATCATATGCAACCGAAGACTTCTCGTCCAAGTTGTGTACAATCAGTAGTGAGTCCACCACATTGACAGCAATATTCGACCCTGAAAAAATGTTAAATATTCGTTGCTTGACAAACGCTTGAGTGTTTTCAGCCTTGTACTTGTAAATGTGTATCTCATAATTTGCATAAGAGACACACACAAGACAACATCGACCATACCTGAAGTTAAGAAAATGTCATGGGAAATATGATAAATTACTTGAAACGTCTCAAAGTTTGACACTTACATGGACACGAGAAATGTCTCATTTTCTTGTAGCGGTTGATCTTTAGATTCAGGTAAATCCACCTTTGGCAGTTTGTTGATTTGTCCATTTGACGTAACAAGAAACGGAAAAAGGCTAGCATTCTTGCCTTCAACAGCTACAACCAATAAATTATCATTTGGCTGTCACATGTGTTATTGTCAAACATGCCAAAATTTTTAAAGTTCGCATACTTACTGAAAATTTACAAAATCTAACATTCTCGTTAATTGTTTTTAAAATTTTAACAGGCTTATGATATTCTTTGACCTATTTGAAATAAGTGTTACAACTGCTCCATGATAATCTACATACCCATATAATATCTATTGAATAGGTGGAAACACTACTAAGCAATTATCGTTAACCCAATAAAAATTCAAAATAATATTTGACCGGGTTTTTTTCTCCATCAAGTCATAATGGGTAAAATACTCTGAGCTTTGTGGCTTGGACACATCAGAAGAAGCAACTGAAAAGACAACTAAACGCCTAGAATCATACTGAACAGCAATAAAAGTTCTCTTGATGGAAGCTTTGGCAGCACTGGGCACAATTCCTTTCAAATCTACTAGAGACGGCAGTCTATGATGTTGTGACAAAAAAGATATTTTAGTTTTATCATCTCGTGAAAATTTAGATGCTCACCTTTTTGCAATGGTTTCGCCTCTAACAAGAGGAATTAACATGAATTTTTTGCTGTTAAAAATTGCTATTTCACGATTGGTTTCGTTGAATGTTAATCGATTTTCTTCTGTTGTGAATGAAGCCGACACTCCTCCAAAGTTATCAGGAATATTGTTGAGTTGAATATTGCAGATCGGAGTGGACAACAATAAATAATGTTGAAGACTACCTGATGACGATTGTACATAGTCATTGGTGATGTTAAGTTGATCTGGAATATTTTGTTCTGCTTCATTTGTCGATGATGAAGATATTGATGATGACTCCGACACAAGAGCAGCGGAGTGGAGAGGTTTGTTGCTGTTGGGAGGTGAGGACAGGACAAAATCGTTGATCTTCATTTTTTTGAACTTTGTGTTTATTTCACTCGATTTGATTACACAAAAGACGAATTTACCAAAACTTGGTCTTGATGGAGAGTGTTTGAGGATTTCCGAGAGATGCAATAAACTTTTTGATTCCATCTTTAGTTATGGAACAATTCTTGAGATTAATTTCTTCGATAAGGGGACAGCACTTTGATATAATCAACAGTTCTCTATCCGTAATGAGGGAACCTAAGTTTTTCAAATTCAGTTTCCTTATATGCTTTCCAATTATTTTCCATATTGTAAGTTCTGTTTTAAAGTGATCATTAATATCAATATTTCCTTCATAAATCGAATTGTCAGCTGGATAATATTCGTCCCAATAAGTTTTTGGATAAAACTTCTCTAGGTAGGTAATGGAATCTTTTAACACAAAAGTAATTCGTTGTTCTGCGTAGCATTGTTTCCATGTGTTTTCTTTTAGAGAGTACGGAGTTCCATGACCTAGTAGAGTGTCTAAATCAACTTTGAACCGAATATAATACATTATGTCAAACAGCTTGTCACAGTCAGGTAAAAACGAAAGGTCTTTCTCCCAATTGGCCCATGTGGAAAGAGAATAGCGCACCAGGTAAGGCTTGGTGAGTTCAATAGTTAGGGAATGTAAATCGAAATTTAAGGCTCTAGTACATAGAATGTACATTTCAGGAATGTCGTATTGCCTAGAAAGTTGTGACAGTTTCTTGATATTGATCTTGTCGTTATCTATCATAATTTGCAAATCCATTAGAAATGTTCGAACATTCTTTGCTTGGAGATAGTTCGCTAGAATTGCTACAACATCGCTTGTATACTCCAAAGAAAAAACCCCCAACACTGCCTGGTGTAAAAATTTCCTTACATGGCGATTGTTTGATTCAACAGCATGTATCGGAAAAGAAATTTTCTTCTCTTGCCCCAACGACAACAGAGTAAGAGAAGGTTGCAATTTTTTTGATTTTGGGCTGACATTATTTTCCAATGACTGCATAATGGCTGGAATTGATATTGTGGGTATTTCTGAGCTAGTAGGTTTTTTGTGGGGGGATGAGTGTAGCTTATCTATCAATTTCCTGAGGGCCTCATCTTGTCTATTGTATTCATTTTTCGATTCAGAAATCATCGAGGAAATGACATCTTCGTTCAATGTGCCATGCCAGTATGAGTCCTCATGGAGATAAAGATTTTTGATAGTGTTTAAATGTTCATCACTTCCTGAGCACTGACTTATAATAGCCTGTTTTTCTTGACATGCTTCGTCGTAAGTCTCCATTTCCATTAGTAATTCAAAAGTATCCTGTCCAGAAGATGCTGCATTCAACATTGACATGGCGTTCTCGATTGAATCATTGAACAAAGATACGCAGCTTCGTATTATTGAGTCATACGAAGCATTGCAAATGTCCAATGCTGTCTTCTTTGTCTTTTGTGTACTTTCAGATGATTGGATAATTGCTTCAAATTTGTGAATAAAATCAAATTGAAATTCATCCCTTTCTTGTTTTATCAGATCAACGAACGATTCTGCCTCGTAAGAAATTGTAACAGATGAAGAAATCATCTCCAAGGTCTCAATAATGCTGATCATCTCCTCTAATACGTCTACTGAGACTTGATACTCTTTCCAGTCTATAGCTTCAACTAAGGCAAGATCTACTATTTCGTTTACAATGTTAGTGCAAACATCTATAGAGGTTGGCATGACAGCAGATTCAATATCAATAAAGCTTTTGAAATTACATGATAACTCAAACTCCTGCACAGGTACAGCTTCCATTGCCTGCTCTACTGTTGGCGCCTTGGTTATTTGTTTGTCCTTGTCATCCGTAGCAATTTTGACGTTCTTTTTGTTCTTATCTTTCTTAGATACTACAGAATAAATTAACTCCCAGGATGTGGCGTCAGTTATGGAGTATTTCTGAGATAGCTCATTAATCGAATTTTTAAGCTCAAAATTGGTGTTTGATAGATTTTTGGTGGTTTCTTTGATCAGTTGCAGGATGCTTTCGGACGTGCTTGGTGTAGAGACGTTTATGAACGAAACGTAGCCTTTCATAGCCCAATTTAATATTCTTGAAGGCCATCTAAACGGAAAGAATGCTTTGTGTGCTCTTGTTAGGGCATTTTGCTTTTCATTGCTAGACAGCCCTCGACCAATTTCATCCGTAGTACTCCCGTCTGGCTCTACTCCCGAACATACTATCTTATTTACATTGGACTTGTACAAACTTGTCACGTGCTCCCAAAAACAATATGTATGTATGTTCTCGAAACTTCTCAGCGATCTCCATATATATTTTCCAGACCAATTATCTCTGAGGTCATCCTCATCACTTTGGTCACAATACACTATTAAATATATTTTGTTGTTGGGATCCAAGGTGATGGATTCTAAATCATATAAATATCCCAAGCCATCAATACCAAGAGAGGATTTTAGCTCAAGTATAGCCCTATAAAATTTGTGTTCAAACTTTTCATACTGATCAATTGGAACTTCTAATGTCACTTGATGTTGATAGTCTGCCTCGATTGGTTGTCCAATCGCTGATCGAGCCCGTATAGTTTGCATCCACTCTAGTTTCTCTTTATCCAGAGCTCCCTTTGTTATCCTTACATGAGGAATCATCATCCGTTTGTTTTCGTCAAGTAATAGTCTGAAATCATTTTTAGATGACCAACACCACCGTAAGTATCCAAGATAAACACCATCCTCGAGAATTTTTGTGGATGTCATTTGTTTTGAAAAGGTGATAACATTTTCAATAAATCTTGGCCCATAGAAAGTATCGGACAATCTCTCAATTCTCTCATTATAATGGCTTAATATTCCAAGTCCTTGGTATAAGCGATGTTCAAACACAGTTCTCTCCTCCCAAACATAATTTGGATGGGTAATTAAGGACCTATCCTCCAAGTATTTACATGCAAGTAACATTGCTACTTTGGTTTCCTTCACATCTACCACCCTATCGTATAAGACGCCCAAACTAATATTGAATGTCGATCTTAACTTTTTTCCTGCACGAATCATATCGAGCTTGATGGAGGGGAAAACATTTTCAGGAGGGTCATCATAATTTGAAATCAATTCGGACCAGTTTTTACCTAAATCTAATAACCACTGAAAATCAGGAGAATCCATGGAGACAGTTGGGATTGAAGCATATGGAAACCTTAGTTTTTCGGATGGAAGCATGTTTGAACTGTCCATGAGAATGTGTGTATCTGTGTAATATATTACGCTTAAGAAAACTCCGTTGAAATACTTGGAAATATTTTCTTTGATTTGCTGACTTTGTTTTTCCATCTTCTTTTTTCCAATGTCGCTTGTAGGCCCTCCCAGGAACTCAGGAGGAAACGGCACATCTGGTAACTTTCCTCGTCCTTGCCAGTTCTCTAGAACTGAAATAAGAATTTGTATCTGCTCAATCACTAAATCCACTTTTTCTGCAACATCTCCATCTTTCATCATACCTCTCAGAGAAAGTAGCCTATCTTTAATTTTTTGCTCAAGACCTCCCTCACATTTTACGGGACATATAATCGCCTCATTAAATAATTCTAAAATCAGTGAAATTTCTTTTTCGTCGGTAGCAGAGGTATTTTCCAAGCGTTGATGTAACGCCTGAAGTAACGCTTTTCTATTAGGCGACTTTCTAATCATGGCTCGTAGAGTTACAACATCTTCTGGAATGATTTTTTTTGAATCAAATGTTAATGATACTAAGCTTTGTACGTCTTCTGTTGAATACGTCGTAGGGCATGTAGATTCAGCAAACTCTACACTAGCTAGTCTCATGTTCAAAATATCTTCATCAACCTTATGTTCATGAATTTCAAGTATGTAAAATTTAGAGCTTTTTGTAGTTTTTTCAACGATTTTTGATTCATAAAAAATACTTCCTTTTCTCCATCAATGCTTAATTCGAATTTTACAGTACTTCCAGGTTCCAACGTTTTGATGTTAAAATTGTCGGCAAGAGAGTAAGTTTTTGTGATAGATCTAGCATTTCCTGAAAAAGAAAGTCCTGTTCTCATGTTACTAATTGTTGCAACCATATACGATCCACACCAGTCTCTGGCCACAGCCATGATAATGTTATCTTTCTTATCTTTTTTCTTGGAGCTTGATCCTGCCAATATTCCTTCTACAGCTGCTAATACTTTTACATTTCCCATTCCTACACCCGTAAATAAACTGCTCTCGATAGATGCTTCTAATTCTCCTCGTTTTTGTTTTACAGGACCCGAGTTTTCAATTTCAATTATAGAATCTCTTTTTAAAAACAAAGTACCTCGCATAGTTTGTGCTTTTGGCTTCTCTATAGTGGTTGGTGTTACTCCCAGAACTGCCTCGCTTGTCACTCTCTCGAATTTCATTTTTGGTTTTGAATCTGTGGCAGTAACGGGTTGAGCAATATTGGCAGTTGCAAAATCTGAGAAATCATCGTCCCCCACTTCGCTGTCTGTTTCTCCAGAAAAAGAGCCTCTGGAAACTCCTTCGTTACTTGCTGAAGATGAAAATGATGCCCTAGAAACTGCTTCATTGTTATTCCCAGTAGAAAATGATGCCCTAGAGATAAACGATTTTTGTGAGAAGATTGATTTCAGACCTGCTTTGAAATTTGACTTTTCTTTGTGTAAAGTTGGTGGTGTGCTATCATTTTTCTTATCGAGAGACTTTCTCTCCTCTTGAGCTGGTGTGCTTGGAGTGGTAGGTGTCTTTGGGGAAGACTCTTGCTTGGACGTAACGGAATCGGCTTTGTCCATTGATGTTCGTGTGTTCTTGTCAATTGATGTTCGTGAAGTTGATGCGCTACTTGTTGTTGAAGGTAGGGCGTTGGTTGCTGATGATGAAGAGGTTGTTGCTGATCTTTGCTGAGCCTGCTGTTGTAGCAACTCAGCAGTCTCTTTCTCAACTTTTTCAAAATCCATGACAGGCAGCTCCCACAAAATTTTCCCGTAAGCTTGATTAAGATAATATTTCTTTTGTTTTTCTTGATCAAAACACTCCAAATACAGAAAACTGGAATTAGGTTAAAACATCAAGTTGAGGGGTTGTAACCTAGCCATCAGATCTTCCCACCTACCTTGTATCGGCAAAAGATTTCCCTCTGGGATAATAGTAAACTTTCCCCGATTCGTTATCCTCAAATCTCACAAAGCTTTCGTTGTCCATGTTGCAAATATTTTGTTTGAGGAAACCGTAGAAGCCGTTGCTCCTTAATATAATTTGGTTCAACACAGATCAAGGAGGCGAGAAAGACTAGCAAATATTTTTTTTAAAAGCGATGAAAAAATATTGATGAATTTTGCCAGCGTTTCCTTTTCTCATTCCATTCATTCGTTGGCTTATAGCACTCACTATAGAAATGTGTGTTGCGTCGGAACATTTGATTTGAACCATTGGTATCATCGAGGAGAGATTCATGTATGCCATGTATCATCTTTTAACAAGATTAGTGAAGACGATGAAACGAGTTTTCATGATTTAAATGAAAAACCTTTGATTAAACAAATTGCAGTGCTGGACAATAAAGTGGGAGTGAACAAATTAGTGTGGTCCGAGATTTTTAAAGAATTGATAGCATCAGCCAATCATGATGGAAGTAGGTTTCGGAAATTGTGAATTTGCTATTTTTTGATTGGATTTTTTTTCAGCTGTGACATTGTGGAATGTCAACCAAAGCCAAAAAGTAATTTCAATTCTGGCAGATAAGGGGTATTCAATTTCATGTGTGGATTGGAATCAATTTGGCGATTCTGCCACTCTGCTTCTTGTAGGATCTACATCCTCAAGGATTAAATTATTTGATTCGAGAAATTTTGAATATGTGGTGGAACAGTTTGCAGAACACACAAAAGTTATTAATGATGTAAAGTAAGTGTAGATGTCAAACTGGAACAAAATGGTCATTAATTGAAATTATAGATGGAATACTAACAATAAGGATGAATTCGCAAGTGTCAGTGACGATGGACTTGTTAAAATTTGGGATAAGAGAGTTAAGAATAGCATAAACACATTATTGGACAGAGAACAAGGAGGATCTCCACTCAAATGCTGTGACTGGCATAAGCAAAACGATTGGATTTTAGCAGTTGGTAATGATAAAGGCCAGCTTATAATTTGGGATACCAGAAATGATTTACAACCTATTCAAAGACGACAAGCTCACTCAGCATCTGTACAGTGTCTTTCATTCGACAGCTCAGACGTTTCTAGAGTAATGACAGGATCAAAGGATCAAACGTTGAGGGTTTGGAGCTCCATCACAAATTCAAAGCAGCAACAAGAAGGTATTTATTTAACACAAGAACACAAAATTCACAGAGAATACGTGCGAACTGTCGACTGGAATATTCACAATCCAAATATTATCACCTCTGGAAGTATGGATCAGAGCATGGTCGCCGTTCCTCTTGCATACATGACCAAGTGAGAGAATATGAAGTGGAAGGCTCTCTAGTGGTAAGTAGGACAATGATTTAAACACTGTTTCAAATTCACACAAATGAAAGACTGAAAAAACGAGACCTCAAACGTTGTCCAAGCTTTGAAAGATTCTGAATGGTGCTAATTTTTTCTCCTAAAACAAACTACGAAAAACCCATCTATTGAAAGTTTGGATGATCTTACCGACACTGTTCAGACAAAAACTTACTTGTTCGATCTCTTTGCGGATCAACACGAACACAATGCTCTCCAATTGGTGATGACTCCAAACCTCTATGAGGCCATTCAGGAAAAGTGTGAGCAACCTCAAATGCTCCATTTGATGCCTCCAGGCCCATCTCTGTAACTTTTTCATTCTCCTCTTCACACACAGAACAAGTGGAATATGAAATGAATTGAACGTTTGGGACTGCAAATTTGTTAGCAATACCAAGAACACTTGTCCAACAACTTACATTTAAAGCAGTGAGTCAACAATTTGAGCTGAACTTGCTGTAGCCTTAAGAGGCGATCCTTTTGGATTGAGCTACCATGACCGATGCCACTTCCAGAGCACGAGGGATCTAGCATGATGGCTTTAACATTCTTAAATTTTGGATCGCTAGGATCAGTTTTCAGAAAATCATCCAATTTACATTCAACATTTTTAGCTCCTGAAAGCATCATTCTATTACTGAGAGTTTCAAATCTTGATGTGTCTCTTTCGAAAGCATAAATTTTGTTTTTAGAAAAAAGAGCTGCCAAATAGCTAGTCTTATTACCTGGTGCAGAGCAGGCATCAATAAGACAATCAGATTTTCCAAGCTTTCCTGCAAGTTCTCTGTGAATAAGAAAAGGTGGAAAACAAGATGACTTGTCATGGGCAATAATTTCATAAGATTTGATCATGTCCATGTCATGCAAATGAGAGCTTGATGGATATAGAGCCAATAAATCAGGCAAATGATTGTCTTCAACTATGAACTTGTTCTGAGGAGTAAATGTTTCACTTTCTAAAGCGTCAGCAAAGCTCATATAGGAATACCCCAATTCTTGAAACTTTCTTATCACATTTTGTTTTGTTGTTTTCAATGTATTAATTCTGATATATCTGATAAGATCAATTTCTGGATTATCATGTTGATGGGTCTTGGATTTCGAATATTTGGGATCTACAAAACTTTCATTGTCAGAAAAACCAAGGCGAGTTTTTTCGTTTTGTAAAATTTTTTTCCAATTGTTATATTCTACCTTCCCTAGCTTGAACAATTCACTGTGAAACCCAACATCGTTGTTCAAAATCCAATAATAAAAACAACTACATACTAATTGATTTTTTCATATCTTGTCCACAACTCTTGAATCGTGTCATCTCCGCTCTTTTCTCCAATAATGCTTCATAAACAATAATTCGGAGCATCCCATGATCCTTCTTCAAGCTTGGTTTCGTTTTAAATAAGCCACTGCTATTAATTATTTTGTCAATGATATTATGATCTAAATGGCAATCAATTTAATAATCGATCCAAACAAATATTATTTAAATAAATTTGAAAATAATGCCATTAAATTCCATGTAGAAAATGATGAACCAATTTGAAATATTATTTAACTCATTAAAACATTGTTCGGACCTACATTTTAGTACTTCAATTCCTAAAGCAAATGTCATTCCTTTCTGGATAATAGAAGAATTATTAAATGTTAATGTCTGAATATTCCCTTTCCCAGATAAACATTGCTGAGTAATTCGTTCTACTTGTCGGTACACCTTGAACAATTGTCCAGGTGACATTCGGTTCCTCTCTTTTGGCATTTTTTTGAGATCATCAAAAACCTCTTCAAACAATTCTTTGACACAACAGTATGAGGTATCTTGAAGCAATGTGGTTGCTCTTGTGATTACCAATTATAAACACAACAATTCATAATACAGAATGCATTCCAATCAACTCTTTCGTTTGAAAGTGAAAGTCAAAGCCCAACTAAAAAATTAAATGAGTTCCTCTTCCTCTTCTCATAGCCCTTCCAATTTCATCAACCACCCATCATCTTCGGATATTCCGTCAATAACGACCTCGTCATCCGCAACGCTACTCAGCGAACTGACACAAAGTTTAAAATCAACAACACTCTCCTCAGGCACACCACCAATGAAAAACACTGGCAGCAACGGATTGATTGAAAGTAGAGAAGATCATAAATTTCAGAGGATAATACTGATTCATTTGAAAACAGGTGTAACGATATTTGATTATTGCTTTCCGAATGCTTGGAACGCAAAGAAGACTGATATTGGAGGTTTTTTAGCCTCTTGTTATCAGTTTGATGCTACTGTCAAAGGAGGAGGTATGTTCAACGAACGTTTGATTTGAACATAATCATTATTTAATTATCCAATAATAATACTAATTGTCATCATGAAATTATTCTTGCCGATCTCATCACAACCAGGAATTAGAAAAATTGTTTTTCAACCTCCAAGCGACAATCAAACATCTCATTCCTCAGGAAGAATTATTCGCCAAGCATCTGGTACATCTGCAACAACACCTGGACTCAATATGATTGGCTCCTCTTCAGCAACTGTGGGTGGAAAATTGAGAACTATCACTCCGACATCAACCGTTAGAATCAATGACAATCAAAGCATCACAACCACACCTACATCAACAACATCAAGTACTCCAGGAGGAGGTAACACAAGTGGTGGTCCACCTCATCATCATCATGCCAAAACAAACAGTACAAGTAGCATGAATATTCTTTCGGGATTTAATACAATCCGAAGGAGAAGTGTGCATCATAGATCAAAGAGGAATAGAAGAACTTGTTTGAATTTTGGAGATCCGATGGGCTTGAATTCATCAAATCTCATGTATATTGTATTTGGGTTGCCCAATGACCCAATTTCACCCGTTCTTGTCTCACATAGTCCCTCGTATTATGTAAATATTTCGACACAATTAGACCCAACATGCTTATGTGCAGTTTGTTTCGAGGGATGCAACGATTTATGGACCGAAATTGCAAAAACATTTGCCTCCGAGGCTGTTCGAGAATTTTGTACAGCACATAGAGATCTCTTAGAAAAGCACAAAAAGAATTTTGAAAAATTGAAAATTGAAGCCAACAGAGACGAGGAGTTGGAACGACAAATTGTCGAAGAATTTCAAATATTTGAGGAGTTAATGAATAAGACTAAACAACGGGTACTGGACGCGTTTGCTTCAAGGATTACTATGGAGTCCAACAGATCGAAAAATGGGGAAACCTCAATGTAGATTAACTACTTTACCAATTCAATAACAAGCTTAAATTTATTTGCCAACAAAAAGATGTGTATTTCGTTCAATAGCTCAATAGTAGGCCTTTTTCAAAATTTGGAGCAGCATTACACGTTTATTCATGATTGTTCATATTGCTTATGAGGGCAGTATATTGAGACAAGCGAGCTCTATTTTCTAGCTTAGTTTTGTATGCATGCAGTAAATCTAGCAAATCCTCTACGTCTGTGTCGGGCTTTTCAGGAAGTAATTTCCGTTTTTCCTTTTCATAGAATTGGATTTCGCGTTGTGAAGAGGATTTTGTAAGCATGGCACTGAAATTAGAATAGAGCTGATCCATACTGTTGGTGTCATTCATTACAGATATTCCACGAATGCGATTCATAATGTCATTGTCATACCCACACGATTGATACATGTGCAGGTGGCTTTGAACAATGTTGTAGAGTAAAGAACGTGGAACGAATGACAATGCTGAGTGCTCGTGCTGAATTCTGGCATTAAATAAAATCCAAGGAAATATCAAATTGCGAGTGTCAATTCGTGATGTGTAAGGAGTTTGAGTATTTTCATAATCCAGCCATGGGATGAAATAAAACTTTGCTAAATGGCCCACACATTCCCAAGAAATGGAATTTTCCAGAACGTGAGTCGATGTTGTGAGGAGTGAAGTCATTCTGGTGGGATACTTGGTTTGTCTCACTCTTGTTGGAATTTCATTAGGTTCAATCGGTTCATAGTTAGCACTTCTAGCAGAAGACACAATTTCATAATCCAACATTTTTAGAAACATTAAATATGCTTGTTTGAATTCAAAAGTGAAGGGAATGTTGATCACCAGAGAAGAGGTAAGCTTTTTAGGTTTTTTAGCTTTCATTGCAAGAACTCGTTTCAACTCATAAATTGCCATATCCATCGTCACTGTTAACTGTTCATCTTCTCCACATAATTGTCGATAGAAATCCATAGCCTCTTCCTCAGTTTGAATGTGTCCAAAAGTTGCTTCATACACACTCGTGCGAAACGATTTCTCATTCAAAAACTTTTGGAGAGGTCCACTGGTGAGTAAGGACTGAATGAATGGTTTGACATCTTCCTGAATACGTAAATGAAAAGAAGAGATCATGGCCTTACTTCTCGCAATGTTTCTTTCGGCAATCAGTTGTTGCTGCTGTTGCTGGTCTAAGCGATCTCCCTCTACTGCACCATGAACTCTAAAGTATAAATCTTGATCTTGACTCGAAAAGCATTCAAATCCTTCATCCCCTTTTTCAATATGCAAATTTTCATTCTTGTGTTTAAAAAATGTGTTGAATTTGGGCATATAAAGAGGATAATATTCATCCGTATTGAAAATTGAGTCATTAGAAGTTTGAGTACTGTGTTGAGTGGCCTGGATCGTTGGTTGCTTTTTCTTTTGTTTTCCTTTAAACTTTTCAACAAATTCGTGAGCACAAACAAATCTCTCCAATTCATCGGAAAGAGGTAATAACGTAAAAGTATTTTCATCGGAAGAAGTATCAAGCTGATGGGATGATGGATGCCACAGTGTGTCTTTATCACTAATTTTATAATATTCTGAAAGGTTTCTGATTTGATATTTAGCAATTCTTTCGTCATGTAAAAACGAAACAAAAGAATTTAACTTCTCCAAAATGAGAGCCTGTTCGGATTCATTCCAATTTCCACTACTCAAGTAATTCTCAAGTCCATTAATAAAACAATCAACGACAAATTTTGGAAGCAACTGTTCGAGTCTCAACCTTTGAGACGTAAAATCTTGGAGAATTCTTGCAGCATGGTCCATCTCAACGCAAATTAATGCATTTTTTTAATAATGTTTAAAAGTAAATAATTTAAATAATCTTTCTTTCACAAGCAGACACGTCTGAGGTATCAAGAACAAGAATTGCCATATCCTTACTCTTTGGATAGTTCCCGCTCGTGTAGCAGAAAGAATCTTCAATTTTTGAGCAGAATTGGCCTTTAGAAGAGTCAACAGAGCAGTGAATGTGTCCATGCATGGTCGCTAGTGGTTGGTAGTACTCAATTGATCTTCTCAACGCTCTAGATCCACAGTGACAACCACTAACATTATCTCCACATGTGTCATACGGAGGCATGTGACAAACCCACAGTTGCTTTCTACATTTTTCCTTAGAGAATTTAAATTTCTCAGCAATTCTTTCCAATTCTCTTTCAATAGAAAAAGCTTTAACAAGCTTTGGATCGTTTGAATCAAAATTAAATGATGAAATCCAGGAACTCCTTTGAAATGTGAATCTTCAGGGGGATTTTTTTCGACACAGGAACATTCAGGATACTCGCCATTGAGAATGATTTCAAGAAATTCGGTCTCGTTGAACGTTGTGTATCCTTTCATTCGAATGTGATAAGACTCAGTATTTTGTGCCAAAGTATCATTAATATTACTAGTATCAAATCTCTCAAAATCTTTCTTGTGACCCTTCATGAAAACAATGGATGAATACGCGAATAATTCCAACTCTGTTCCCATTATTGGGATTACCTCATTGTACAATACTTCAATATTTGGAATGTTTTTGGTCTTTTCTTTCATGAAGGCGACATCTGTGTACAAATCTGCATTTCCAAAACAAAGGTAAATTTTTCCTTTTTTAAATTGTTGCAAGATCGGAAGTAAATGATTCACAAAATAATCTTGATGTTTTTGAATTCCCTTATTGCTTTCAAGGTGAGAATACTCATCCAGATTCGAATGCTTTTTGTTTTTCAAATATAAATCTCCTCCAATAATGATACAATTAATACGGTGCTCCTCTTGATTGGCATAATCAACAAGCTTTTGGTATTGAAATAAATTACCGTGCAGATCGGAAGAAAAAACTGCTCTTACAAAAGTCATGGTATTTTTTTGTTGGACTCACTCAGTTTTTGGAGGTTCATTGTTCCCTGAATAGTGAACTCTTCAAATTAGAGTCATTTTCAATATTCAAGACAAAACATATTCAACAGGACCAACTGATTAAATTTGAAATTATCAATTTAAATAATTTGATTCAAAATTAACTATAAAAAATGTGTGCATCTTATCAAGTCCTATCGGAGAAGGATTTCAAAGTCATGCCTTGGAAGAACGGCATGGGAACGACTACGCAATTTTGTATTCATCCACGACATTGTGAATCTGTATCTGATGATTTTACGTGGAGACTGTCGAGTGCTGTGATGAATGGTGGAGGTCCATTTTCAATTTTTGATGGATATTCCAGAGTTTTAATATTATTGGATTGTCAAGAGATGAAAGAAGTTGATCATCACAGTGATGCATCAGAAAAGTATGCAAGCATGTCAGCTAACAATTATCAATATTTTCTTCAACACCATGAGAAGGATACAACCACCAAAGCAGAATTAAAATTAATGGAGCCTTATGTTTTTTCTGGAAGTTTAAAAACGGATTTTGAGATTGTTCGAAACACAGATTCTAATGTCGCGTTACAGATTACAGATTTTAACATCATGACAAAAAATGGTAGAGCTCAGTGTGACTTGGTGAAATGTGTCAACACCCACTGTGACAACGACAGCTTGATGAAAATTATGGA
Organism: Naegleria lovaniensis; assembly: GCF_003324165.1. Taxonomy (NCBI): domain Eukaryota; phylum Heterolobosea; class Eutetramitea; order Acrasida; family Naegleriidae; genus Naegleria; species Naegleria lovaniensis. The sequence continues at coordinate 270,970 of NW_025407848.1, forward strand.
ACTCGACCAAAATTCAGATATTTCAATTTTGGCTGAAGAGCGACAATGGAATCTTTTCATCTATAACGTTTCCAGATCATCCATACAGGTGAATGGTCTCAAAAAACCATCCAAAGACGAGTGGAATGGTGGTGTAGAAGAAATCTGTCCATCATGTTTGTTGTGGATTAATGTAAGCCCTTGCTCATTCCAACAACTAACCCACAATCTCGAATTATTGAGGTTATGTCAAAAACAAGATTCATCTCAATTCATCATTGCATGGTGTCTGAACATTCAACTAACACTCCATAAGACCTCTTTCATCAGACATCTGATAATTTATTCAAGCAAAACACCAACAATCTTACCAACTTGAACACCACACAATTCATACTTCTTGTCCTTCCAATATTGAATGGCCTTCTTGAATTCATTGGTGATATCTTTTTCATTGTGGAAAATGTTGATCAATTCATGAACAATGACCTTGACAATACCCAAAGGACCGCTTTGCAATTGAGCTGCAAGAGATTCAATCTTTTCGACAATACCATTTACATTACATCTAAATGAATTTAAATATTAATATTGAATGATCATGAACACAAATAACTCACCCCTTCAATGCAACTGCCAATTCCTTAACTCCTGCACCGAATTCTCTCAATCCAGTTTCGATCAACTTGACATTAATTCTTTTGAATCCATATTCAAGAGAGTAGAAGGCATCATCGAAATCGTTCAAAGTGATATAAACATCCTTAGTACACTCGGTGACATTACCAACTAATTTGAAAATATATCATGATTTGAGTGGTGTGATTTCACAAAAAAGAAAATATTCAATAGATCGCATGGTATGTGTTTTGAAATTTAAATAAAAATTCATGATTGCAGGAGGTTTCGTTTTGTTGAATCGCACAATGATCAGTGTCAACACAAAAAAACTTACCATCGGCTTCAATACCGAGAGCAAAGCCTTCAACGAAAGCAAGGACATTGAGTGGCAAAGATTTGACTGGTGACGTTGGCATGAATTTTCTCTGGGCGCTAACGACGACCATCATCATTAATACAGCAGCCAAGGCCACAAGAACGCATGAAACAATTTTCATTTTCCGTTTGGTGGTTTGTATTTTTTGTTTGATGAGAAGAAGGAGTTTTGTGGTGGGTGAAGGACCTTTGTGGTCTCCAAAGGAACTCCTGTGAGAGGAGAACGTATCGACTCAAAACGATTATCTTTCGGGAAAATATTTAATTGAAGTTTCACTTCATGAATTATGGTCAAGGTTATTCCAACAAGACACCAACAATCATGCCCACCTGTACACCACACAATTCATACTTTTTGTCTTTCCAGTATTGAATTGCGTTTTTAAATTCTGTGGTAATGTTTTGACCATTATGGAAAATATTAATCGCTTCATGGACGAGAACTTTCACAACACCAAGGGTTCCGGATTTGAGTTGAGCAATCAACGACTCAATTTGCTTAATAATGCCTTTAATATTGCAATCTTCGATACCTTGCTTGATTTCCTCAATACCAGCAGCAAGCTCTTGCAAACCAGTTTCAATGAGTTGAGGACTCATCTTTTTGAATCCGTACTCCAAAGAGTAAAACGCATTGTCGAAATCGTTGAGGGTGATGGTTGCGTCCCTCGTACAAGCTGTTACATTTCCCACTGTAGTATTAATCATGATGTGAGAATTGGATCCATGAAAACCGTGTCAGAAACGTACCATCAGCCTCAATACCCAGCAAAAAACCTTCCACAAACGCAAGCACATTCGATGGCAGTTCCTTTGGGATTGAAAGAGCCTTGACCTTACTTGCGGAGCTTGTAATCATCAGGACTGCCGTCAAGGCGACCATGATGAAAATTGCAAAAACTGAACTTTTCATTTTTTTTAAGGGGCCGTCCCTTAACAACCAACAACACAATCTAAGAAGACCACTTGATGAAATTATGAAGTTTCTTGTATTCATTTGTTGAAAATTGAGTTAAACATTTTCTGTACAGAAAAAAATGTCTTGCATCTTTGTATTTTTAGGGCAAGCAGGAAATCAAATCGGACATGAATATATGAAATTGCTGAATGGAGAGTGAGTATTGATGATGATGGAATGAAATAATGATGAAATTAAATGTTATGCTGGCAATTCCGATAATTACTTTTGATTTTATGAATTTTAATGAATTTTAAACAGAAAAACAGCAAGAAAATCTAAGGGATTTTTTGATACGTTTTTCAATACAGCTACCAACAAGGCTCGTGTAGTGATGGTTGATGCTGAGCCTAAAGTCATCAAAGCAGCATTGAGCGATGAACGACAATCCAAATTATCATTGTATGACACTAGGAATGTTGTATACTCGGAGGTAAGCTCATTATCATGATTCATACAAAACATATGATCTTCAATCCATCCGCATTGCTCTTCTCTAACAGAGTGGATGTGGAAATAATTGGGCTCTTGGATACAATTTTACAGGCAAAGTTAAAAATTTAACGAGCAACATTTCTCTCACAGAAACCAACACGCTCGTTGATGAAACAATGGAACGAATCAGAAGAGAAGTTGAAAGTTGTGACACTGTTCAGGCGATCTTTGTATTTCATTCAATGGGTGGAGGAACAGGAAGTGGGCTAGGTAGTCGTGTGATTGAAGAAATTAGAATCAAATACCCCTCTTACTACATCTTTACCATTTCCATAGCACCGTTCCAACATGGAGAAACTCCTCTACAACACTATAACTGTCTCCTTACCCTTAATCACATCCAACAGTATGCTGACGGTGTGTTCTTGTTTGTGAACGACGATTTACTTCGTTCCATTACCAAAAACGTGAAACGACAAAATGCTGGCCATTCTACGCTCATGGATGTGTCTTACTCTGTCTCGGATATCAACAAGTACATTTCGTCGAGTTTATGTGGACTATTGCTTCCTTTGTACTCGAAGGAAACCAAAACATATACCCCTTTCGACACATTCTCTCTTGTGAATCAAGTAATTCCAATGAAGGATGTCAATTTCGTTGAATTGCATACTAGTGCTTTATTAACACATAACGCAACACAATTCACTTCATGGCAATACATTGCTGAGGATTTAACCAGACATGTACCAATCTATGACCTCGAAAATAGCAATATCAAAACTATTTATGCTAAAGCTATGGTAAGAGGTGGTTTGCAAACTTCGCACGATGTAGATATTATCAAAACTGTTTTACAAAAACAGGCCTTTTCCCCAGTCGAATGGATGAAAGGTCGTAAAGAAGAATTTCAGGTACAGGTTTCAAGTGATGAAGCATTGAAAAGTTACAAACTTCCCTATTCTTTAACTGTTTGTGCCAATAGAACAAGCTTTATGCAACTCTTTAATCGAGTGCTCACCAAATCCTACACCATGTTGCAGTCGGGTGCATACATCAACTGGTATCAAAGACATGGACTTGAAAGACAGATTTCGAAGAAGCAATCTGCAACTTGCAAAGTGTCGTTGACAATTATGTCGAATTAATTTAAATGGTGGTGTTAGCACTTGGGTTATTGTCCAACAGTCGTATACCTTAACTTTATGGGTTTCAAACTCTTTTAGTACACAATGCACGACCCATGTCTCGACTCTCTGAATCACAAACCATCTGATGATAATGAGACGGCACTTCTTGCATTTCCAAGTTTATATTTTTTACAACCCTATCAAATGACCTTCCAAATTTGTCGCAAAATCAAAAAGGGTTTTCTAACTATCTAGATCTCATACTCGTACATGGTATGTGTCGAAAATGAAAGCATGTAAATCTTTTTTGCTTCATTAGTTGAAATATCAATCGGCGCTCTCCTACAATGGCTTTAAACCACACAAAGGCGACAACATGATTGGTCAGTTCACAACAGAAACATACCATTAATAAGTAATGACAGGAAGACGAATCTCGTATTGTGAAAAAAACAAAATTCATTGCAGCTCTCGTGGTAGAAGCAGTGATTGTTTTAAAGAACCTCCAAATATTCAACCGGAAATTGCAGAAGAAAATGAGTGAAGACACTATACGTTTTGTCGATGAGACCAAGCAAACACAAGACACTTATTCCTACCTGAAACCTATTGGCATTCGTAAACTTCGAAAACAAATCAATACGAAAGAGTTCAAAAAGAATTACTTTGTCATTGATACTAGGAAAGATGAACCCATGGTGGTCCATTACGATTCCGGGACTCAAGGAATTGCTCCAAACATGCAGTTGACCTCTGCCAATGCTAGTTCAGGTACCCCAAGCAGTGGCATGATTACTTCACCTCTCAAAACTCCAACCAGAACACCGACTTTTGAATTTCAAAACATGTGTTTGAATCAACCCACCAATCATGGTAACACTCCTCAACAATTGTCACAACACGCATTCTTCAATCCTTCTTCGTCTTCAGTGTCGAATCCTCTCATAATGAACCATCCTCATTCCTCACCTCCCACTCATGAGTTGTCCATGAATTATTTTGGTATGGATCCCATGTGCATGAATGTCAGCACGCACACACCTGCCTCTACACCCACCTCTGCGAATGGTCACCATGTTCAATTCTTGCAAGCACCATTTCTTCCTCAACAAACTCAATCCACATTGACTAGTAGCAATGCATGACCAATACTCTGTCTTCATCGTCCATGAAGAGAAAACACACCTCCTCAAGTAGTAGTAATAGTTCAACATCAAACATGAACTCGAGAAGAACACTCTCCATGCCAGACTGTTTGGTCAATTTCTCTCCCAATGATACGGCTATGAATTTTGTTGATTATGAATTGCAATCTTCATTGTATCAACAACAATTACAAGCCAATAAGAAATGTAAACTAGGTAATGAAGGAATCAGCCCTACACATCACCATATACTGAATGGAGAACAACAAATCATGTTCTCGAATCAAGCTTGGATGGACGGAACTGCAAATTTGAATCAACAACAAGCAATGATTCCTTCTTCACAAACATTTTTCGACTTTAATGCTCAACAAGATGGTTTATTTGGATTTGGTGACAATGGTCATAACGAAACGAGTTATCAACAAACTAATTCCATGACAAAACACATATCCCTTAATCACTACCCTCAATTACATCACACCCAAATACAGCTGCTTGAAACTCTTCAAATGATTCTCAATCAAAATCATCCTCAGCAACTTGAAGAGGATGGAAATGATGGAATGGTTGTTACGGCTCCACAAATTCAATCCAATTCTTCTCCTAATGAGCAAGGCCTTGAAAATTCTCCCCAATTCCATCAAAATATGATGATGGATCAACAGCAAGAAGTTGCACCATCACAACATTCAACATCGTTTGGTGTTGCTTCTTCTGAACAGCAACAACCATCAACTGAATATCAAGATCATCAACAATTGTGGAATGACATTGATGAGAATGGAATTTTCAGCCCAGTCGATCACTCGGAATTTTTGCTTCAAGATCTCTCCGGTGACAACACTACCACTACCCTCAATAACCTCAATACCTCCTCCTCTAGCGATAACAACATTATCGAAAACTCTTCACCCCAACCCTCAAACGAATAAGAACCTTCTCAATTTTGCTCTCTAAAGTTTTGTAATACTAACACCTCACTGCATATTGTAAATAATATGAAATAAATAATTTAGTCCTATTTAAATGATATATGATATATACAAAACATGTATGTGTCAGTAAATGGAAAAAGCTGTTAGAGATCTCTCCAATGAAAGGGGTTGTGAAGCAATTAATCTAGCATGGTTAGCATGAAAGATGTCGTCACCCAATGTTATCTCAATGAATGGATATACTTTCCCATCAAAATTGTTTAATGGTGCTCTCTTAAGGAACCAAACAGTATGTCCACAATACGATTTGAAATTCCATAATTTTTCTCGTCACCTCCTGGAGCAAAGTGATGAATAAAGTGATGAGTCTTCAAAGTTTGCCATCTTTGACTAGTAAAGAAAGTTCTAAATGGTTCAGGAGCTCTTGCTGCATTAGCAGCATGATGCAACCAATAATGATGCATGTCATAAAACACATAACCCATAAAAGCGCCTGCAATGACTGCATGAGCTGCATAACTTGGTAACACTGAATGAGCAGCAAACACAAATGGTGATGATAAAATCGTAAATAAGGCCACAGGAACTACCAAACGATCCTTATCCATTGGTAGCTTGTGATGGAATCCATGCAATAAAAAGTGAATTATATTGGTCACATAGAAACCATCTTTCCCAACCTATCGAAATGGAACAAGTACTTGTGTAACACATATTCCAAGACAAACCATATGAAAAATCCAATCATGAAACAACATGCCATTCCGAGCCATGAAAAACCCTGTAAATAACTCTGAGAGAGCATAAAGACAATTACAGGTAACCAAACCACCAACACCACATACCACTGAGTATGTGAGGTCATCTCCAAATACTTGTTGCTGAAGAGCGGAACGGATTCCTTAAAGTAAACAGGTCCCGAGTACGAGACCCAGTCAAAGTACTCTTTTCCGAGCTTACCAATTTGATCGAGGAGAGGTTTGGAGTAATCGACTGGGTCCTTTCCTTTCAACAACATGGAAATGGTTTCATCATTAGTAGTGGCGCCCAAAGCTGATTCTGCCAATGCTCCGGGTCCTTCAGAAGTTGTGGTGTTAGTGCAACTTTGGGTTTTGTTACCTGATTTGGAAATTTGAGTTTCATCAACTGCTGTTGCTTCATCATTCAATTTTCCAATCCTATATCTCTTCAACATGGAATAGGCTGATGAAGAATGTTTATGGAGTGAAGCATCTTGCAATACTTTTGTAATATCTGAACCTAGATAATCCAACAAAATGTCTGTACCTCCGGGATGAGTCTCGCAAAACTCTGAAATATCATAGACGTGCTCGTGAACAATCACCCAGGCATCGTGTTCCGTATTATGTTGAGCCACTTGTTCTTTGGTGTAGAAGCGTTCTTGAGTTGGTATCAATGAGTGGCTGCTATCGGGAGAGGAAGAAACCGAGGTGTTGGTGGTTTCACCATCGCGGGCTGTTTGAGAAGAGGTGATGCTTGAAGACCATAATGTTTGATGATGATGAGGTGAATATTGAGTGGAAATCATTCTCTCTCACGGTGAGTATGATAATGATGATTATGATGGTTATTAATGGTTCCGAGTGTTAGGTGTTTCAACGAATGAATTTCTTCGAAAACGCTTAGTAATTCAAAATGTTGCTTGGTAGGGTCCTCAATGAGTTACGAAATGGAATTGGTAATTGTTGTTTTCTTGTAATGATGGCAATGACTTTGATAGTAGTGTATCAACAACACATCAAGAAGGAAACTCTTCTGACAAACAGCGAGTACGGAAACAACCTTTAACTAGTCAATGGTTGGATTAAGAAAGTTTTTTTTGATGTCCTAAACCGTTGGCACCTGGCGTTGCGCAGATATAATTGTGCGCTTGGGGTTTCACTGCTAGTCCGTTCGCGATTAGAAAGTACTCCAACACATGAACGAATGGTGAAACGCAAATTTGAATCAAAAGGAAGTAGGATGACACTACTATTTGGTGTTGAATTAATTCTGTTTGTTCTAAACGAATGATCATTGATGCAGGCTGAATGTCTCTGAGCTGGGCTGTTAGCGGAATTTGCGTCTTCGATTTGTGAGCAAAAAGGAGCATCATTACGAAATGTGCGCTCATTGGAAATGAGAACGTTCTAATGTCTTTATTTGGACACCAAAAAGAAGTGAGCAACATTCGCAACGTTGTATTCTTGAAATACGAGCGAGAGGACATCACGATAACATAAATGGGTTTCATTATTATAATTTCTTGAGGGTTAAATGAGGTTGAAATAAGGTCGATCTTATTTCTTCTTTTGGTTCCATTGTAGCATGGCATCCTTCACAAGCTTGTCAACAACTTTTGATTTGTTTTTCTGAATCTTGGACGCACTTTTTGATTTCACATCCATGTCTCGTTCCTTAGTTTCTTGAGATGAAGAAGGATTGGGTGTTTTGCAATTCTTAATTCGTTGCAACAGTGAAACAGGTGTACTTGGCGTGAATGGTTGGAGAGATTGAGGTTGTGAAGATGTACGTTCTTCAACTGTTGGCTGAGAGGATTGTTTAGGAGTCATGTTGGTGTTTGTTTGAGATGATTTTTTAGAGGGTGTTGCTGTGGTAGTGTTATTTTCTTGGGAGTGTTTGAAAGAGGAAGCGCGTTCTTGGGATGATGACAAAGTAGGTTTGGTATCTGATTTTTGAGAGGCAATGGATGCAAAGGAAAAAGGTTTTGATGCTTTTTGGGGTGGTGCTATTGAGGTACTCTTCTCACTATTCACTTTTGTTTTGCCTGGTGTGACACTTTTCGATTGTGAAGATGGAGTTTGGGAAAGTTTGTCGTGCTTTCTTTCTTCTTGAGAAGTAATAGACTTGGGCTCCTCTTCTGGTTGTTCTAAGGTAGGATTTTGGGTAAATAGAACGTTGTCATTCGCTGTCTTCTGTAGGTCTTCATCCTCGTCAATCATTGCATTGTCATCTTCTTTTGTTTGTTCTTGATGTTGAGGAGTGGCTTTTTGGGATGATTCTTGTTGTTCTTCATCGATTTGAGTATCTTCATACGAAGCGTCCATCACTGGTGACACGTTTGCAATATCAGCCTGTTTTTCAGAAGAGAACAGGGGCTGCTCATTGAGCTCGTCAGATTCTATTGAGAAAATAAAATCTTCATCCTCAATCTCGTGTTTGTTGTCATCCTTCGTGTCCATGTGAACTTCTGAGGCAGCATTATTGGCTTTGCCGTTCACATTGTCAATAGGTTTGGTATCGTTTGTCACTGCATTGATGTTATTCGCTTTGCTCTGTGAATTAGCAGTGGTTGCGTCTACTTCCTCGACAATAGCAACCACAGATGGACTCGATGGCTCATTAGTATTTACAGTTTGGCTGCCTTGTGATGCCTTCTTTTCCATCTCTTCGATAGCATCATCAAAGACTGTATCATCATCTTCAGCGAAGATAATCACTTTTTCATCGGTAGCACTATCATCACCTACTCGGGGAAGTGTTAAATTGTTGGTACTTGCTTTTGAATGCAAATTCTTGTTGGCATTAAACGAGAGAGAGGAAGCCACAGAGTTAATGACGGAATTCTCCACAGCTTTCTTTCGGACAGATCCCGGAACAGGAGAAACAATATCATTGTAGTGCTCATTCTCACTCTTCTCTACTTGCAAGAATAAAGATGGGTTATTTCCACAAATTACTTCAATAATTTTAGATTTCACTTGTAATTGAGATGCAAGACCTTCCCAATTTGTGGGTAATTCAAATTTCACTGGCATTCCCGATTCTTTATCAAAATACAAGTGTTGAATGGATTTAATCGAAATACTATCCTCAGTCGGATAGAATTTTTCATACTCTCTCTCCAAAAACAATATTAATTCTTCATGATTTGATATGGCTGATGACGGAAAGGAACAGAACGCTTTTCCGTTGCTCAAATAAACGTCCAAATGATAATTTTGATTCGACATTTTTTTTGGCGCGTTGTGGAAGTTTTTTGCTTCTTCTCTTTGATTGAACTCGAAAATCAAAACCTGAACGAATAATATTTATTCCAATACATCATTTTCAGCCGTTGACAATCTTTTGGCAACCACTGTTTCATTTTGTGTTAGACATTGATGGCGAATCGAGTTGGATGATTTCTTTTGAGCAGCAGACGGTTTGTGTTTGCTGTTGGAGTAGCTAGAAGCTCTCTCAAGTTCCCTCTTGATCATTTCCTCAGAACCCATTACCAATGCGTTATAGAAGAATGAAGACTTGTCCTTATTGGAGGTGTTGAAAAGAGGAGAAAGGAAATAATCCTTTGTTGAATTCTCACCAAAGTACATGAAACCACACTCGTTCACTCGTGTCAAGTTGTTCGTGATTTTTGTGATGGTAATGCATTTCACACCCCAGACGTTATCGGCCACTTCAATGTTGGTGGTACCAGAGCTTTGGTCAAATCCTTGAGATTTCAAACAGAATATATATTCATTCTTGTCCGTGTCATAGAAATTACTGCAAAGAAGATTGAGAGTCTTTTGAGAGCTTCCAAATTTGAATAAGGAATTTCCACTCGAGAGATTAATCTTTTCTTCGTAGCAATAGAAATCTCTGCCTCCACTGCCTGAGACGCTAAAGTGAGGATCAAATAGTTCTGTACCTAATTGTCGGGTCATCTTGTTTTGTTTCTTGCATCCTTTCAAACATGTATTGAAGTTGCATTGCTCAAACATGTTAAACACTTCATGATGAGGATATGGAACGAAGGTTTGATATTTCCACTTGTATGTTTTTTCCAAAGATAGATCGTTCAACACTCGTTGGAAATTGTTCTTTGGAGAGCAAGCTTGTAAAGTAAAAACTCCTCCACCTCTGCTCAAATAGTCTTTGTGAATTTGAGCTGGAATGAGTTTGTTACTTGCAACAGCTTCAGTACTCGATGGAATGGTATACACAATTTCCCATGCTGGTGTATCATTTTCAAAGTCCTTTACAAATGAAAGATGATCCATTGAGAAGAAGAGTGCAGACTTCATCTCGACTTGGGTTTTGAAAAGAGGTTCAGTGGAAATGTCCATAGGTGAAGCAATGGCATGCAAATATTCCATGACTGCCTTATTGCTCAACAAGGCGTGATGTCTCGAAACGGAGTGACGGCTTTTGGAACTTTTTGATTGAGGTAAGCTCAACGTTTGAGAAGTTGAATCCACACTGAATTGATAGTGCTGATAGGAGCCACTGGTAGATGAAGTGGTCGTTGTGGTCGTTGTACTTTCAGTGTCAGCATCATCTTCTTCTTCCTCGTCTTCATGATTTTCCTCATCATCATCCTCATCAGCAGCATCATCCTTTTTGGATGCTTTCATTTCAAAAGCGTCACTTTCATGATTCGAGGTCATATTGGGCGAACTAGAAGCAAGGTTAGGAGAATAGGGAGCTTCCAAATTCACTGATGAAACAAGGCTTGAAGTTGGAGTCGATGGTTGTTGTTGCAACGCGTGATACAATTGATGACTGTGATTGCTTTGGTTACTGCCGACAAGAGTTGATGCATCGTCCAGAGTACTTGCTGACTGAACTGAGAGGGTTGTATTGGACGATGAGTTCAATTTTCCTTGCGTACTAGAATTGCTTGCTTGTCTTTTGATTTGAGTGGAATGGTTGATCATGGTCACAGTTCCACTGTTGATTGCCAAATTACTGTTATCACCACTTCCTTTCGATGATGATGATGGTATCGATTTCAAACTTCTCATTCTCTTTGCAACATGGCTCTTAAAGTCATCACTTCTGACAAATCTAGGAAAAGCTTCTCTCCGTAAAAAGCTCTCAATTTCCTTCTTCTTCTCGGCATACAAAGCCTGTTCATAGTATGCAGGATTCTGTTTCATTTGCAAATACAAAGACAACAATGGTACGAATCGTCCATTGCAGTCTCTCTCTAAAAACGATTTGAACAATGAGAGGAGTGTTTGAGAGGCTGAATTGGGAGAAGGCATATTATCACTGTTACTGTTGTTGGATAATGACGATGTCTTGGAACTGATAGGTGTAGGAGGAGTTGAGATGTTATTATTCGTGTTGGCAAACTCTGGAAAGTTAGTGAAGGCTAAGCATCGATCAAAGTCAAAGACATAACATCGAAAGAGAGAACGTTCCTCTTTCGTGAGTTGAACGTTGCTTGAACTGTTACTACTACTGCTGTTGTTTGTTGTAATCATTTTCTTCTTCTTGAGAGGTTGGTACGATGTTAGTGGTGTGATGTCTGAGAGAGAAAATATTCGTGTTAGGTATTTACAAGAGGCAACGTTGGGTGTTGTTTTTGTTGGTGTTATTTGTTTTTCTAGTTGGGTTGATGTTGAATCGTTGATAGGGACTCTCTTCAGGCTGCTAGTAGTCATCATGCACTTCAGCATTGTCCTAATGAGATTCTTCTTGTCCAAGGTTGGTAATACACGTCCCGATTAGTGAACAAAAGCGAACCGTCTTAACTTCATTGTTCATGTTGTTGGCATTCCCGACCCTAAAACGATTTTTTTAAATTGCAGGTGCGTTTCTTCTTTCATGACTGTACGGAACCATCTCTCATGCTATGGCGGCGCATCCGACGTTGAAGCGCACTAAAAACCTGTCAGATATTCGTCAAGTCAAAAATGAATATGAAAGCATAAAAAAATTTATTCGTTGAATGTCATGCAGTAGAATTGGTAATAGTTCTGGTTAGGTGCTAGCAGGATCTGTCTTCCGTGAGCTGTTCGTTGCACGCTGTTGTTTACAAGCTTCAGCTGAAGCGAATAATGGTGTAACGTCTATGGCCTCTATATTCGTTTCAGTTTGTCTGTTGTTGCAGTAAGAACCAAGTTGCTTCGTTCTTCAAACCTTGCAACAATCAGAAGAGACTCACTCATTTATTTTGATTCTTGAGTTACTCAATCAGCTGACGTGGGATTGACGAATATCTGACAGGTTTCTAGTACCAATTGCGCCGCCATAATACAGAATGGAGACCTCACGACGAGATTGGAAAGCTAATTTATTTTACAGTTCCTTCTTTCTTGTTTGATGAGATTCGAGGAGAAATTTTAAACTAATGAACAACCTAGGTAAGGGTATTACACGAACCAAAGTTTTAAACGAAGAGGATTGAAAATTATAGAGTAATCTCAAGGAAATGGACCTAACCAAGGAGCAAGAAAGAAGAATGGTTTCACTGTGTGCTGCTTTGATTGTCCCTGTTCAACCAGCAAAAAATGCCTCCAAAAAGAAAAAACACCTCTCGCTCCAAACAAAAAGAAGCTGAAGATCATCAGAACGACAAACACGTGAACGAAATTAATCCTTCATCCAATAATGTTGATTCCGATCATCACTCAGAAGCTGTGGAGAGTGAATCAAAAAAGATCAAGCTTTCGGGAGAGCAGACATCTTTGACATCCAATGAAGAAAGAATGAACGTTTTGACAAGTCGATTGGATAAATATGATGAAAAAGCTATATCGGAAATATTTGAAATTATTCAAGCGGAATTGCTGAATGAGAATAGTACTGTCTTTTCGATTTTAGAGTCATTCAAATTGATTGAAAAGTATGTTGTAGCTTAAATTTGCCTTGGGCTTATCCTTTCTCACATCATGCTCTTTCAGCTTCGTTTTCAAATATTTAGACGAGTCAAAACAGTCTTCCAAAGAATTCATATTAACTTCAATTGTAATAGCAAATCAACAATCGAACTTTAAGACTGTTGTTCAACATCCCAAGTTTGACATTCTATTCAAATCGTCTATTGCTTTGAATTGTGAAACAGCAACAGAAAAATTGATTTTGATTGTATTTTTGATCAATTGTTTCTCTCATATCGATTTATTGAGCAAGCTGTGTTTGGATTTAGTTTCTCTTCCTCTATGGAAACATGTCAACCCTTCAAAAAGAAATGCTGAGATTGAGAAACGTAATTTATCCAAGTATTGGAAAAAAATTTCAAGCAAAAAAACCGCTGAGGATGCTATGAAATCAGACTTTTTGCCATCTTTGGTGAGCCACTATCTAAATATATTGAACTCTCTCCAGTCAACTGATATGGAAGAAGATATCAAAGAAGCCAATATGATTTATTGTGAAAGATTTTTAGAATTTTTAATTGACTTACTTTCACAACTTCCCACAAGAAGATTTTCTAGATTTTACTTGTCTGATGCTCATGTATTAGAACATTCAAGACTTTTCATCAGATCAGGAGCTTCCTCCAAGAAGTTCTCACAACTTGTTGAAAATTTCGATTTTTACTTAAACTTTGATATCAATGACGATACTGGTGTTGCTCTTTCACCCATCGAGGCTATTGGTGTTCATTCCGAAAATATTCAAAACCTACAACACACTGCGTTTAGATATTTTCCAGAACAATTAAGGAGTCTCTACTTACAAGATATCAGCACAATCCAACAGAGAAATTTTCTAGAGAGTACTCTAAAGACACTAAGCAAGGATGAGCTATTAGAATTTGCAAAGAAGCTAAACTTTGTAGGCCCATATGAGACTGGAGACGACATTTCTCTCGAGTTGTTAATAGAAATCATCGTAGCAAATCACGAGAAAAAACTATCTCAAATAGAACGTATTAATAAGACACCTATCTATCCAACAGAAAAAACCATTTGGGAAGATATCACTCTGACGAATTCAGCTCCGCCAAACATGCTGTACAAAGGTTCAAACATACCTCTTCCCAAGCTAAGCATTCAATATCTTTCTCTTTATGATTATTTATTGAGAAATTATACACTGTATAGACAAGAGAAAACTTTCAGTTTAAAACGATCTCTGGAAAATATAATTTCTGATTTAAAGTATGTCAAGAACATTAACAGTGGAAAGACTGACTTTTTATCTGGATTTAGAATGGCATTACCTTTGTCCAAACCTTTTGAACTGATACAAGTAGCCGCTCCAAAAATTGGAGAATCTGTACCATCTCAAGTACAAGGTGTTATTTCTATTGATTTGTCACGTATTGAGTCTGAAGATATTAGAAAAGAATGGGAAAATATTCGAAAGAATGATATTCTATTCCTTGTGCACATCAAAGCATCTTCTCAAATGGCATTTGATAACGAGGAAAGGTTTGACAAGGGCTATGGAGTTATTTCAATCAGAGGCTGTGAATTAATCAGACAAGAAGATCAAGAAGGAAATATCATTAACGCCCAAACAAAATTGGCAGAAGAAGATGAGACTCTAGAATTCGACCTTTCTTCGTCTGTAAGAAAATTGGTGGTTCTCATGGATCCGGTCCAATACGTATTAGATAAAGCAGAGCAAGATAAGTCCAAGTCTGACCTTTACTCACAGTTTAATCTGGTGATTCGACAAAAACCGAAAGACAATAATTTCAAAGCGGTTCTTGAGAGCATTAGAAATTTAATGAATGAAGGAGTAGACCAAATTCCTGATTGGATTACTGACTACGTACTAGGATATGAACCATCCACGGAAGAGGAAGCTGTTGTTGGTGAAGTGACGGTAGATTTTAGAGATACCTTCATGGATGAGAATCATCTTAAAGAAGCTCTTTCGATCACAACAACGCCTCCATCTCCAGCATCAACAAATTACTTTAAAGTTTCCTTCCTGAATGGTCAGGCTAATTCATATCACCCTTACATTCCACGTGACGTAAGAATTCGCTCTAATAATGTTCATCAACATAGATTTAATACTCAACAAGTGAAGGCAATTACTTCAGCATTGCTACCTGAAAAGGGCTTGGTGTATATTCAAACTCCACCGAGCTGTGGAAAATACCAAGTATTGACAAAGATTATCGAGAATCTATACCTCAATCATCCACAACAAAGAATTGTGATTATTACAAGGTCGAACCTTACACTGAATGCTATTTTTGAAAATTTAGAAAAATCTAGAGTACATGAACGCCATTTACTTCGACTGGGAGGTGAGAAGAATGTTTTCAGCAAGTTTGGACGAGTTAATTACATGCTAGCACAACGCTTGGAAGCATTGAAAGCTTTTGACATTCTCGCTTCATCTCTTGGGATGGCACAATTCATCAATACCTCTTGTGAAACTGCTTCACACGTTTTTATTGGAAAAGTTTTCCCACGCTGGAAGGCCTTTTTAGAACAGGCACAACTTTTGAAAGAAAATTCAACCACGCCAAATGATCTTTCCTTCTTTGAAAATAATTTTCCATTCATTGACTACTTTAAGCAAGTGTTAGAAGTTGACAAAATTTTCCAATCTACTCAATATGATGAAAATATGAACAGAGCATGTGAGCTCTTTTCTGAAATTTCACTATTATTCGACATTATTTGTGAATGTAAAGTTTTTGAGAATGTGAGAAATTACCATGGAAGAAGCAATCATATCCTTACTCACCAGTCACGAGTTGTTGGAATGACATCCACTCATGCTGCCATCAAGAGAAGCTCATTCAAGCAACAACAATTCGACTATAACACATTAATCATTGAGGATGCAGCTCGAATTTCAGAAATTGAATCATTCATTCCAATGAGTGCTTCGTCTCGACTCAACAAAATCATACTCTTGGGTGACAACAATCAATTACCACCCCTTATTTACAACAAGCAAGTGGAGTTATTTAGCAACATGGCACAATCCATGTTCACAAGATTTTCGAGATTTATTGATGAAAGTAAGATGATCACGCTGCCACATGACGAGACTGAAATTTCTTCAAATTTGGTGCCACTATTCAAATGGAATTATCCTGAATTTATGATCATGTGATACCAACTGAAACGAAATTGAATGGATTCAGATTTAACTATCAAATGGTCAATATTGAAGATTATCAAGGAACAGGTGAAATTCAGCCATACCCACACATGTTCCAGAATTTAGGTGAAGCAGAGTATGCCATTGCTCTCTACATGTATCTTCGTTTAGTAGGTCATGAAGCAAACACCATTACCATTCTTACTCCCTATCAGGGTCAGAAGAATCTCATTCGATCCATTGCAAAACGAAGATGTGGATCTTTGGGAGAGCCAAAAAAGATAACTACCGTCGATAGGTATCAAGGACAATCGAATGACATTGTCATTTTGTCAATGGTTCGAACAACCAGCGCCGGATACATGAATGATTCAATAAGAATGGCTGTTGCTTTCTCTTGTGCGAGACGAGGATTGTTTGTATTGTGTCGAGTGTCAACATTTGCCACCTGTAAGCCATTCGCTGAACACTCTCTCATGGACATTTTCAGCAAGGATGGTCGATCAACCAGTGCTTTGCAATTACAAATTGACAATGAAACTGAGTCTGTGACAAATGTTTTTGAGTTGGGAAAGGTGGTGTTGAAGCTTGCACAAAAGAATGTCTAAAACAGTTTGTTGCAATTTTTCAAAATGTTTAGTGAGTTGACTTAATAAATTCAATGCCAGTTTGGTTTGTCATTCAACAAACTCGTCAATGAAGGCAAAGGATACGCTTTGGGAGGCTCTGACAGCATCACATGCAAAGGAGGTAACTTTTCTCTCATGACTGACATTGAATCCGTATGGTTGTTCAATCTTTCATACGATGGCGCGTGTTGATAATGTGAAGGGGGATGCTCTTCACAACACTCTTTCAACAACAGACTTGATGCTGACTGTCCTCCCCTAGCAACATGTTGTTGCAGTTGAACGATCGTATTAGAGACAGATCCGTACTCGCCCAGAGATGAAGAAGGGCTCGATGCAGGTGATTGATCACTGAATGGAATGGAAGGAAAATCACTTCGCCCACTCACTCCACTGTTGTACGGAAGTTGATTTGAGGTCAACCTTAAGGAAGCATTCGAAGGTGACACTGGTGGAGAATGACGACGAGGTTGAAATATGGAGTCACGCTGGAAACATCTCTATGGATAGTCATTCTCGTAAAAGTCGGTATGCTTTGCATGTCATTGCATGATCGTACATGTCCAACAGCCACCTGTTGTGTCGAGTACGATGGTTGAAGCACATGCCTAGTTGAAACCTCCTCACTCCTGATCGCTACATGTTGGTGATCATCATAATAAAAACGAGTTTTCACTTCTGGTGTCCTATTCATAGGGTTCATAAAGGTGTGCTGTTGTTGTGTTGCAACATCCACATGCGCATTAGGTGCAACAACACCTTGGTGTTGACAAGAAGCAGCGTGTATGGATGCTGTCATTTGACACAATGCAGTCTGAGACTCTCTCGTGGTACTTTGAGTCGACATCCTTGCAACCTCGTGTAATTTCGTACTGACAGTTGGACCTGTTTTGTGTTTTGGTTTTGAAATTCCTTTCGAGCCAGTGTTCGAAATTTTCTTCTTCTTATTGTTCTCTTTCAATGGATTCTTTTTGAAAAACCAATGAGAGAGATGATGTTCTCCCACTTGTCTTGTCTGTACTTGGGTACTATTCTTTCCAAGTGAAGTCGATGTAACAACTACAACACCTTCTTCTTCTTCTTGATCCTGACTGCATACACTGTCATCGGATGAAGAATTATTGTTGTTGTTGGAACAATTCAGGCTACCACTCACAGTGTATGATGAGTGAGGATGGCTGTTATTGGGCAGATGAGAATTTCCTTCTGCTACCATCTCTGCTTGATAGATTCTAACCTTGGGATCTTTAACAAAAAAGTTGAAAGACTTGGTGGTTGGTGATGATGATGATGATGGAGTAACATGGATCATTCTGAACGTTTGAAGGAAATATCGTTGAACGAGATGAAAATATATACAAAAAGATCTTGAATGGATAGTAGTAGAATATCAACGACGAGTGTGGTCAAAGAGAGAGATCTTATATCTTGGCGTCTATGATAAAATTGGTGATGATACAAAAGTTTGTTCTTGGAGGTACGCAATAATGGGGGAATCAAAAACGCGCACTTCCTTTCAAAGACTGTAACTTTTCGTTAACAAGTTTCTTCTATTGCTGGGAGCTGTTCCTGAAGGAATGTATGGAGCAATTGAACACTGTTTATATGAACAAGTGTACGATGAAAGTAATCTGATGGAAAATAACAACGCACAATAAGCGCTCAAAAATATGTTGTT
This sequence comes from Naegleria lovaniensis, assembly GCF_003324165.1. Classification (NCBI taxonomy): domain Eukaryota; phylum Heterolobosea; class Eutetramitea; order Acrasida; family Naegleriidae; genus Naegleria; species Naegleria lovaniensis. The sequence continues at coordinate 289,610 of NW_025407848.1, forward strand.
GCTGCACGCAAGGAAAAAGGTGAACCTCTGTTGAGTGATTTTGTTTTGTGTCGTGCGTTGTTCTGTTATGAATATCGCAGGTAAGAGATGTCGTGCTTGGTGATGGGCTGTTTTTGTGTGTCCATGCGAGGACAATCGCGTGTGATGACCAGAAATGGACACGAGGTCGAAGAGGGCAGAGGATTTGTTGCAAGCAGGTTCATGACCACGCTTGATAAGAAAAGAACCAATGCTACTTTACAACATTGTGTGTTGTCAACTGTTGGTGGTTGGATAGTGTTTCATCCTTGGAAGTTGTCGTTATTTTAGTTATTAAATCTTTGTGTTGGTTCGCACTGAACACATGAGGAAGCATTAATTCAGGTTGACCACGCCTTTGAAGACCTAATTAATTATTTTAAAAAAGGAGATTTGCTTCTCCACCTCCAAGATTTTGTATCAGTTTCGTCATTTAAGGTGGTTATGGAAGAATTCATAAATTAAGGCAGTCGATTTTTCTTGTTTTGTAGCAGACAGGTCCAGCTGGATCAGAGTCATTTCAACCGATTCGACTCGGGAGACTGAATGAACATCAAAAGCGTTGTTTTTTTACATCCATTCAAAGAATGTTGTGGTTCTACCTTCACTTTGACACATCGATTTTTGATGAATAAGGTTCAAGTATAGCAATTGAAGAAATTGTTTCCAAATCCCAAATGAAACATCTGATTATGCGCGAACTATGAAATTTGACACTTTGCATTTTTTAAATCAAAAACAACAAATCTGTGTGAGATTGTACTGCCTCATCATCATCATTTAAATTTCATCAACAACAAGACTAGGATTCGCTCACACTATTTCATCGCCTGATGATTTACTTCATCAACAACAACATGATCACAACAACACCATGATGAAATCAAATCAATCGACTAGAACCCTTTCCATTATTCTCTTCTTCCTATTCATCATCGTCATCAACAATATTCCTCTCATTAATGCCTGGAATTACACACTTGGAACTCTCATTCCCAACATCCAAACTTTGTCCACACCTTCTCAATTAATTCTCGTGAATCCTTCGAATGGTGCTGCTCTCTCGAACTCCTTTTCGACGAATCAAATTCTTTTACAAGTCTTGATTCCGAATGAGAGTCCACAACAAACACCTCTATTGAATTATACAGGAACACAACTCTCCATGGGATGGATTGAACTAGAGGCTCTTTCATTTGTAAAGGATGATGTTTTGCCAATTGTACCTTCTGTGACACTTCCATTGCCTTCGAATAGTACGATCATTCCTCCAGCACCTTCAGTGATTTCACCTTCTTTATCCATTGCAGTACCGAATGTATCCCTCTCGTTGAGTGTGACCAAAGTAAATCGATCAATACTTTGAGTCATGAAAATGTCAGATCGAATGCCACGATGAATCAAGGAAATTCAAAAGAAAAATTTGAAGATGAACATGCTCGATCGCGTTTGGATCCCTATCGACAATTAGTGACACAGGTGAAAGAATGGAAAAACAAACAAAATGTATTATCCAATAACAAGAAGAATGATCGTAGACAGAGATTTTACACACCACTGACAGGTTATTATCCCGTTTTGGGAACTTTTGGAGGATCGCTGTCACCCAGCAATTTTCAAAGTCAAGTCTCGTATTTTATCTCACAAAAAGCTTTAAACTCGTTTCGATTGGACAATGTGACGAGTTCGAATGGTGTGAATTTGTGGAAAACCACTTCTGTGGAATTTACTGAAACTGTCTTTGGCTTGAAGGCAAAACAAGGTAATTGTAAGTAATGTTATGAAGAATGAAACAACAAACACTTCAAATTTATGATCACTGTAGCATCTCCACACACGATCTATGCCATGACAAGTGGCAAGTTATGGCTTGTGAGTAATGGAAATCTTTTTTCATTAATTACCAATGCAGCAAGTACAGAACAAGACTCGACAGATGGCACCTATGGATCTGCAAGTATTTACAGTGATGGAAATTATCAAGATATTGAAATTACAGAAGATAATGATGTATGTTTTACAATTTCATTGGAATTTTTATATTCGTGATATGAAATCATTGATTATTAGGTTTATTTTCTTGAGAAACGTAAATTGAGAAGACTTCGTGGTGGTGTCGTTACAACCCTCGTGAATTATGGTATCAATGTATTTTCAGATGGAGATGTTACCACTGCAAGATTGAATCAACCTTCATTTATGACAAGTGCTTTTGGAATGGTAAGTGATCGATGGTGTGAAATAATTGAACACTATACAGAGACTAAATTTCACATAAATGTGTCATGCTTTTCGTGGATTGAAACAGCTCTATATTTCAGACACTGGTAACAATCGAATTCGAGCGTTTAACATGACGAGTGGAATCTTGACCACTATTGCTGGATCAGATTCTGGTACTTCAACGACAGGTCTTACGGACACAACACTTGGAGATGCTCTAAAGTATTCTCTATCACAACCAAAAGGTATTGCTGTGAATAGGAATAATGGTGTGATTTACTTTGTGGAAGGACTTTCAATTCGAACATTGACTCCTCAATGTGATTCTGAAAAAGAGGAACCAATGACTGAATATCCATTTTGTAAATGCAAGAATGGACTCTTTTACAATGGAAGTAATATTTGTGTGTCGTCGCTATTGAATAATGGTACTTACCAAATATACCTATTACTCCTAGTTTGGTTCAAAATATTTCAGTATTTGGTTTTCAAGACTATGTCGTGAGACAATCACAATTCAAAATCTCTTGGACCGTTGAATCATTTTCGATCAGTGCTGATTTCCAAAATGCTATCAACAATTCATTTACAAACTACAAGTATAGTTTTGAAATTTATTCAGGTGAAAGTGAATTACTGTCCTCCACACAACGAACTGGACGAGCAGTCTATTTTTACTATAATCGACAATTTAGATTTTTACCACCCATTGTCATTGAAGCCATGCTGAACACAACCATTGGAGATCGAGTAGTTTTTAACATGGTCATTGAAAACTCTCAAGCTCTATTCTCTAAAAATTTGACTATTTTGGAAATGCCACAAATAACTTCCTCTCAAATAACAGGTTTTTATCCATCTGTTGGAGTCGCATTGACCACACCCTTCATGATGAATATAACTCCTATCAGTACCAGTGGAGTTTTTGCTCAAATGGCTCCTTTCAGTTATGCCTTTGGTTTTTACAAACCAATTGGAGATGAAAATTATATTCGAGTGACTGATTTTGTCACACCTGCCACTGATACGACTCCAATTTCTAAAACTTTCCCTTTACCATTTCTGGGAGACAAATAGCTGTCAAAAAGGATGTTCATGTAGTCATTTTCGTTCGAGATAATGCTGGAAAAATTTATCCAACAAAACCACAGTTACCTCACAATTGGATGCCCTTGTCGATCCACCTCCACAAAATCCAACAACTGAACAGTTGATTCTTATGGCTCATGATACTTCTCAGAATTATTCGAGCATGATTGATAAGATTGTTGTCACTTCTCAAAACTATGCTGTCACTCTTCCAGTCCTTTATCGTGCCTTAACTGCGAGTGTTCATGTTTCGAGTGGAAGTTTACATAAGGTCACTTCTAACTTGGCAACAGCATTGGGAGATACAATTCTAGAACAACAACAAGAAATATCACAATTTGGATATGTCAGAACCAAGACATTTGACAACTCTCAACTCATGTTAAATATCATTTCCCAAATGATTACATTCAACGGAACAGAAAATGTGAGAGAAAAGTTCACCTCATTACTTTCACAACAGGTAATTTCTCAAAGTTCCTCTCTTTCCAATGGTCGTCTCAATCCTTCTCTCGTTCTCAATTCAAAGAATGTCAATATTACTCTTTCAAAAGTGATTGTGGATGCTTCTGTTGACAGTGCTACCATCGAAAATAATAGTTCATACGGAGATATTTCATTAAGTTTGAAGAGCACAAATGGAGCACCACAAACACTTTCACCTCGAAATATTGGACTTTGCTTTGTTTCTCTAGTCACCACAGATCAATTTTTACCTCTTGAAGCATCAAGTAATACTTTGAAATCTCTTTCTAACATTTATGACTTTAAATTTTATGAAAATGATCAATTGGTTATTTTACAAAATTTACAATCACCCATTATTTTGAAATTCAAAGCGATGGAAAATACAAGCACATCATCTCAGAAACAATGGATTGCTTGTAAATATTGGGACGAGGTCAACAGAAATTGGAGTTCTAATGGGTGCCAATTTGCAGGTCTCGAATCGGCAACCAATAGGTTGATTTGTCATTGTTCTCACACGACCAAATTTTCCACATTTTTAGAATTTAACATGACACAAATCAATGACGAATATGGTATCGTACGTTCGAATATTATTTCTCTATTCACTGCACAGATCGCATTTGGATCGTTCTTCGTGTTATGTTGTTTAGTCATTTTTATATTTCTCATTATTTTCCGCAATCAACAACCAGTGAAGAGTCGATTAGTGACACCTTACTTGGGAATTTTAGCATTATTTGTAGAATCTGTACTCATTTATGTGACTCATCGATCCTTAATTGTTGCCAAATTCACTCAACCTATTCCATTAGAAATTGATGAAAATTCAGATGCTTCCTATTTCAATCATATTGCAACCATATTGGTGAACACTCTCAATTTAACAGCAATTTTCTCCTATTTATTACAAGTGTCACGAATTCAATTCATGCAACATCTCTATAGAAAATTACAATTCAATTATCATCATGAACCATCCAATAGGAAAACATCATTCCTCATTCGAATGCTACGAATCATGACTTCAAAAACTCTCTTTTTCACCAGTTTATTCATTTTCGCATTGATCAATATATTGTATTGGACCTTATGGGTGGTGTTGAGAAGAGTTTCAACCACAAGTACCATTTTCAATCCTAAAACCTATGTTTCTATTGTATCCATTTCATATGCAGTGGTGATATTATTTTGTAGTGCAGTCATTTCATTGATCTTGTGTTTGGATTTTATTCCATCCTTAATGAGAGAAGTGAAATTTCATTCGTCATTGAACAATTTGGAATCATCCAATGAAGCTTCACAACAAAAGACAAAGAAACACAATGTCCTGGCTTTAAAACCTTTGAGACCTATTTGGAATATGGATCGACCATTGTACTTTAGAATGGAAATGATATTATACTTGATCATGTTTGTGTTTTTGATGGTTCAACAGGGATTGGGATTGTATGTGCAGAGCGTTGGAGTGGTGAAGAAAATTCATTGCAAAACAATACTTTCACACAGATTCAATTCTTATTTGAAATTTTGTATACATTGAGTTACTTGTTGGTATTTGGAGGATTTGCGAGTGGCATGTCACTCTATTATAGAATTCAAAAGTATTCGAAAAAGAATAGAAATAGCTCTGGAGAATCCATTCCAAATGGAAGTAGTGGAAGTAACAATGCCATGAATTTAGAAGAAGAAAATGAAATGTTGACCTTACTTGCGATGAAAGAGGATGTGCCTTGTTTGAACGTTTTTGTGTGAAAGAGTTTTCTGTTGAGAATTTATATGCTTGGAAATATTTGCAACGTTGTAAAGACAAACTCTTTGGCCAAGATATCTCCGTCATCACTGAAATTGTTCTCACTCTGAATGACAATTATTTGCAAAGCGGAGCGGAATACGAACTCAACGTACCATCATCCCTTAAATCTCAATTTAAAGTGCTGAGATTGGCTCTGCAAGAGGCGACAACATTCGAAAGCAAACACAAAGAATTGATTGAGAAGGTTTACTCGGACCTCATTGAGAATTTGCAAATGAACTTGGGTGACACATTCTCAAGATACGAGAACACAGCTGAATATCTTTCATATAAGGAAATTCATTCCTTGCAATTTGAGCTGAATTCCAATGTCAAGATTGTGGAAGAATAGGTCAACGCAATGTATAAATAATAATTATTGACAATTTATGTATTGGTTAAATATTAACAAAATTTTTGGTGTGTTGTTGGTCAGGTGTTTAAGCACTCCAAACGTCTTTTTGATATCTTACGCCTAGTTTTTCGAGGTAATCCATGGCTGCCTTTTCGTCCATTTTGCCATACTTTTGAATACTGTTCAAGATGACCTTTTCCACGTCCTTGGCCATATACTTGGCATCACCACAAATATAGAAATAAGCTCCATTGTTCAAGAGATTAAACAATTCTTCACTTCTTGCCTCCAGTTTGTGTTGAACATAGACCTTACTGCCTTGATCTCTGGAAAAGGCAATATCAAGAAGGGAAATCACTCCATCTCTGGCGGCACTCTCCATTTCATTTTGATAAATGTAATCCTCTGCCTTCTTTCTGCAACCAAAATAGAGGTGACAAGTTCCTAATGCAACACCCTTATTCAACATGGCTCTTCGTTGTTCAAGGAAACCAACGAATGGAGCAATACCAGTTCCAGGACCAACCATAATGACTGGAGTTTTTGGATCAGAAGGAAGATGGAAATTGGATTGACGTACGTAAATGTAAGCTTGTTTGCCAACAGCCATTCTTTCAAGATATGATGAGCAAACACCTTCTCTTTGAGTACCGTTTGGAATCTTGTATCTCACAACAGCAACAACTGCAGAAATAGCTTCAGGATGCAATTGTGAAGAGGAAGCAATGGAGTAATAACGAACTTGCATCTTTGGCACAATTTCTAAGAATGCTTCAATTGGCAAGACAACAGATTTGAAATAGTTCAAAACGTCCAATGTGATACGGCTTTCCTCCTTCACAAATTTGTGATATTCGAGCTTTCCTTCTTCACTGTTCGAAGCAAGCAATTTGAGCTTGGCACGTTCGCTTTCATCAGTTGCAAAATGTGCCATTACCTTGAATGCCTTCTTCTTTGCGAGATCACTGAGCTCGAGGTAATAGGTCAAAGCAATTCTGATGGTCATGGCATCCTTTGGGAAGTAGCTTGCCAATCTATTATCCTTGTGATTTCTCAATTGGAATGGAGTATCAGCCTGTTCGTCACTAACACCTAATTTCTTGAGATATGCATTGACGAGAGCTTCATTATTAGCTGGATAAACAGCAAGATGGTCACCTGCTTCATATTTGATACCGCTTCCCTTGATGTTGAAATCTACATGAACTGTACTTCTGTTATCTGTTCCCGATGCCTTTAACAATTGTTCGTTTCTTGTGATTGTTGAAAGGAATGGATGTTTAGCGTCTGGAGAATGAGTAGTTGTCTTGAATGGTGTCATGGTAATTGGCTTCTTCAAATAATCTAGAGTGAACTTCTTCTCATAATCGTCCTCTTCTTCTTGAATTGTGGTTGAGAAAATTTCCGAAGCTGTCAACAACATGTGTGTCTTCCATTCTTCAAAATCTTCTTCGATATCTGCATCAGCATCTCCTTCACCCTTTTCATAGAATCTTTCGCCTCCTAATTCTTCAAATCGTTTATCGAAGAATCTGGCCATTGCTTGATAAATCTTGTATTGTTTGTTACCCAATCCGAAAACAGAAAATTTGACACCAGAAAGAGAGTCATTCGCAAGAGTTGTGTCCTTATAGTATTCATAAAAGTCACGTGCATTATCAGTTGGTTCACCTTCACCATAAGTTGCGACCAATAAAACAACAAGTTTTTCTTGGGACAATTCTTCTGGCGAAAAGTCAACCATGTCTTTTGAGATGGCATTGAAGCCATACTTTTTAGCATCTTGTGCTAATGTATTAGAGAATTCTTCAGCTGTACCTGTTTGAGAGCCGTAGAGAATAAGCATTTTGGGCCTTCCATCATCGACATATTCCTTGCTAAATTAAAAAGTAGTTCATAGAGTCCGATTGATGATGATGAATAATTTCATGAATGATGAGGAAGAATGTATCAAGTTACACGTGTTGTACAAAAGAATACAGAGATATTCACATCATGTGGTAGATCGATACAACATATGGATCATAGATATCATGGAAAATAATGTCCGGAAAATATTCGTGTGTTCATCATCACGAGTTGGTTCTCTTTGGAAATACTTACTTTTCCAAAACTTCTTCTTCGGCTTCTTCAGTACCATCCGACCTGAAAACAAACCAGTAAACAAAGAAAGCTCCAATCAAACCTAAAAGTCCATATAATAATATAGCAGCCATGTTGTATTTGAAATATATTTATCTACGGCAAAGATAGCGTTTGAAAATTCGGCAACGTGTCTCAAAAATAAGGGAGAGCTGTTTGTTGAAATTTTTTTGGACAATTTTCTCCTTCAATTTATTCTCGATCGGCCTAGAGATGATGAACGTCGGGGTTGTGTTCCGACACCAATTCCTCGTACACCTGCAACAACAAGGCAATCATACCAAGCCTGGAGGACCAAGAAGAGTTAAAACAGAGGACGCAGGTGCTGACTCAGTCCGATCCATTCCTCTTTGTGGCACAATTTGATTGAGAGATAAACACGTGTACGTGTGTTGTCCAGCAAATGTGAATTGTTCCATTGAGGAGAGAATTGAGGGTCATTGAATGTCATGAGGAGAATTATCGTGTTGTCGTCATGTTAATAATAATAATAATTGAACCTCTCTTTACTGGGTCTCTTGAAAGTACGTCTCTCGTATCAATTACTTGGTTTCAGAAAATAATTCTCTACCAATCAACATTCTTCTAATTTCACTGGTACCTGCTCCAATTTCATAAAGTTTAGCATCTCTCCAAATTCTTTCGACTGGATAATCCTTGGTATAACCGTTACCACCTAAAGTTTGAATTGCTTGTGAAGCCAACCATGTTGCCGATTCAGCTGCATACAAAATAGCAGCAGCACAATCCTTTCTCAATAATCTACTGCTTGCTTCTCTGTCACAAGCACGGGCAACTGAATAAACATATGAGCGACAAACACTGAGCTTGGTATACATGTCAGCAAGCTTTCCTTGCATTAATTGGAATTCACCAATTGGTTGACCAAATTGTTTTCTTTCATGGACATATGGAATTACAACATTCATAGCTGCTTGCATAAGTCCCAAAGGTCCTCCAGAAAGAATGCATCGTTCATAGTCCAAACCAGACATTAAAACTTTAACACCTTCGTTGACAGTTCCCAAAACGTTTTCAGCAGGAACTTCACAATCTTGGAAAACCAATTCACATGTGTTACTTCCTCTCATACCGCACTTGTCAAGTTTTTGAGCAGTGCTAAACCCTTTGAATCCCTTTTCAATAATAAATGCAGTAATTCCCTTTGGACCTGCATTAACGTCAGTCTTGGCATAAACAACCAAAACGTCAGCATCAGGACCGTTTGTAATCCACATCTTGTTGCCGTTCAAAATATATCGATCACCCTTCTTTTCAGCTCTAGTTTTCATAGAAACAACGTCTGAACCAGCATTTGGCTCACTCATAGCCAACGCACCAACATGTTCTCCACTGATGAGTTTTGGCAAGTACTTGGCTTTTTGTTCCTTATTACCAACACGGAAAATACGATCGACACACAAGTTTGAGTGAGCACCATAACTCAACGCAATGCTACCACTTCCAACTGACAGTTCTTCAACAGCCAAGGTATGTTCAAAAACTCCCAAACCAGTTCCACCATATTCTGGGTCAACGGTAATTCCCAAAAGACCCAAATCTCCCATCTTCTTCCACAATTCCTTGACCGGAGCATTATTGGTCTGATCCACTTGGGCAGCGATTGGAGCAATTTCTTCCTTTACGAATTGTCTAATACTCTCTCTCAACTGAAGTTGTTCTTCGGTGAGAGTACTATCAATAACGACATTGCTGAATTTTCTTACGCATGATGATGATGTAAGAACAGAGTGCTTGTGTAAGGTGCAATTGGTTGATGATGAAAGGATACGTTGAAGCGATTTTGTGGCTCTCATTTTTTTCAAATCAAAAATCCAACTTTATTCGGAGCCGTTTGTTACAACAGGAACAAGCATTTTGAAAACCATCAAGGTGACAAAAGCGGAACAGCCACCTTTGAGAATGCTGAAAGAGATGGCTCATGCAATCCTCAAAAGAGTGTCAATCCTTGAGAATTAAGTGATGTTTAGAAAACCAGTTTTGAGTTTTTACAGAGATGGTGACTGTCCAGCCTATGACATAACATCTCCAAAACATGATCAAAAAAACAAAGAATTGTCCCTTTCGCATCCTGTCATTTCTCATCTCTCAACATGTTTCTTTCTGCCAATACATCGTTTCATAATGCTGCTCTCATCCAACCAAGATTTGAAACCAATATTACTCAAACAAGACTTGATCCTCTTGTTCAAAGCGCAACAGCAGTGAGCATGTCCACTGCTTTTTTACTAGTGTTCTTGTTATTTGCATTCATCATTGGAGTTGTAATGCTTCGGGTCGAATCTCGAAAGCACATGAACAAGAATCAAGTTCTCATGATTCTTTTAATTTTAATTCTTTCATTGATTCAATGTTTGGTATTAGTCAGTAGAGATATTTTGGATCTCATGAATGTACGGATTCTTTCTCAATACGAAAGTATATTGCAAGAACTTTTCAACCTTATTCCATGGAGTTTAGGGATACTTTTCAAAACAGAAATTGCTCGATACGACTATTGGATGCTGGAATTCCGATGGAAGAGATTGTTGTCATGTACTTGTTTGAAAGTTGTGAATTATTCTTTGTTATTGTGAATTTAACGCTCATGATTGTCATTATGTGCTTTGTAGGAAATGTCTTTCTCAAACGGTGAAAAAGGCGACAGGATTGGAACATGAATATTCAAAGGCACGAAGGTTGACACTCGCCTTGAACGTTTGGACATGTATCGTTTCTGTCATTCTCGTATTCATTGCTTTCTCGAGTTCCATCTCTTACTTTTTCTATCAAATTTCATACATTCCATACATTTACCAAACTATCCTTCTAGTCATTGCGTTCATCACCTATGTCTTTCAATTGATCATTCAGACAATACTTTCCAACGTAAGTTCTTTTGAATATATTCCATGAAAAAGAAATCATTCTTGTTAGTATGTTGCCTTAATGACTCGAAATGTGATTCAAAGAAACACCTCGTCGTTGAATCACCTCACCGAACACTCAAAACAAGCCATTGTCAAAATTGTCGTGTTGCAATGTGGACTCACAGGTTGTGCTCTGATGCAAATTGCTGCACTTGCTTTTGCTTGTGCTGTGGATGAATTCTCCTATCTCGTGTGGTTTTATGGATTTTTAAACTCTCTGGAATCCTTTTATTTGCTTGTATTGGAATTGTGTTGTATCATCCAATATTTGCGTTTCGAGATCAGCCCCAACTCAAGAAAGAGCCAACCACACCAAAACTGCAGCAACATGATGTGAAAGCGATTCCACTGCATTCGAGTGTACAAGTTTGATATAGGGATATAAGGGTAAAATGGCACCTGTTTGGTCTCTAACACTCACAGTTGCTTGACACCAAGTTTATTCAACAAGAATAAAATCTTCTTCAGAAACGGCCAAATTCTCAATGTTCTTCTTAAATATCAACATGATATATTTCTGAGATGAATCTTTGCCACCTTCTCCAACGTCAGCACCATTCACAATTGCAATTTTCATACTGGTGATGTCAATACTTTCATCAAGATATTCAACCATCGGCTGTAATGGCTCTCATTCAATAACGCAAACGAACTGCTCCAAATTCAAAACCACGTTTGTTACTTAATTTGTTGACCATTTTGTGGATGTTTGGATTGGAAGCAGTAGTGAACGTCAATGAAACTAATCGGTTTCTTGGTGTGGCTTTTGAGATGGTATAGTCCATGTGTGAACAAAGTCTGTAAATGATTATTCTACTTGTTTCGTTTCAAATCTGATCGCAGACAATAAATCATCATTCATTCTAGACACATCATCAGGAAAAACGTTCATTGTTGATAATCCCGATTGTTCTTTAAATGATTTCACCTTTGCATAAAAAGAGCTTCTAGCATGATTTGGGTCGAAATTATATTCTTGTGCAAACAATTTAATGGCCGTAGTAACTTTCATTCCAACATTCTTCTTTGCAGCAACATATTGCAACAGTGCATCGATATTACTTTCTGTCATTGGAGAGGAATAATAGGACTCCTCTGCTTTGCTTGCTCGTTTTGCTTTCTTGATACTCGGCATGGATATATTATTTGAAAAGTCTTGTTGTAATCAATCAGCTCAGTAGTTGCAAGCACCCTTTGGAGTTTCTCAACGCTTCTTGATTCAATTTTACGATTTCATCATTGGAACACCAAATCAAACAATTTTAAAATGCTTTTAATAACCTAATTTTGAAAAAGAACAATGTGATGACCAAGACCGTAATTTATCAATTTTTCTATTTCTGTTATTTTTACCTCGCAATAGTATATTCTTTGCGACCTTTTAGCTCTCAACCTTTATAAACAGATTAAAAAATCATCCGTAGCTCTTCGTAATTAGTATTTAGCGGTACAGATTCCATTGCAATAATTTTTGCGAATTTTTTCTTGCTGCGTGCCGTTCTGTTTATCGTTTTATGCTTTTTATCCACACCAAAAAAAAGGCACGCCATTGGTTCACAACAACAAGCACAATGAAAGATCCGAACACAAGATATTCGTCTATACACACCGTCACATACTCGACCTCCACTCTTAAGAGACCACTTGCTGAGACTGACACCAAGGTCCAAAGGCAAGTCTTGTCGACTCGTACATCTTCTTTTGTTTCCTTCACCTCATCAAAGAACCATGATCAAGACAAGGAAAACGGTTCAAGCGACACCAAAAAGAGAAAAATAGCTGACACGGCAAGAAAGCCTTTGGAACCAATCCATATTCAACCAATGAACATTCCCCAACCAAGTACGGTAATATTTCGTCAGCCCGATCTATCATTCACGACCTTCTCAGGGACAAAACCCTCACTGATATGAACATTTCATCACTTGATGAAATCAAAGACAATTTTACCTCACCCATTGGAGATCTATTACGTGAACATGTCAGCTTGACAGATCTATTCATACCAGAGCTTTCTAACAATATCATCAAGCAAACACTTGCCAAGTTAGTAGGACCTTGTTATCCAATGGTCGGAACCATTACTCTCTACTCTGACAAGCGTTATGCATATTCATCTCTGTATGACGGCACAAAAAAGGATATTGCCAACACATCGGGTTTTGTGTTTTATTCGTACAACAGGCTGTCTAGGATTCTAATGGCAATGGGCCTTGGCAGAGCGTTGATATTCGTCAAGTTTGTCAATGGAAATGAAAACAATGCTGAGCTCATGGATTTGAAATTGAAAGCTTGTAACGATGGAATTACTTACAATGACGTACATTATACTTTTTTCAACGCTAGCAATTCATCTCTAAACACTAACGACGGAAGTTGTGTGTTTTTAGCCTCATGTATTGAAAGACCTTATTTAATTTCTCTTTTAGGAAACTTTGAAGAATGTGCAAAACAAGGAGTTGGCAAACTCATAGCTCGTATTGCCATGAGCAATGGAAAGAGCTACATGAGTAATGAACAGTTACAAAAAAGAGAAATCTTCATGCTGCAGGATGAGGATGAATTTCCTTGCGCGGATGGATGTGGAATGATGAGAGAGATAAATTTGAAAGAACATTAGAACAAACCAATGCACAACCATTTCATGCAAAGGAAGTAATACCTTATTTCAAAGAGAATGAAATTACAAAGATTTCTGCTATCCAGATACGGGTTCATGGTTTCAAAGGAGTGGTTCAAAAAGTGTCACACAAGCATTGGCGGGCCTTACAACAAACACATGGATTCACTGATGAGGTTACATGTTTAATGCGTCCCTCCATGAAGAAATATGAAACGAACATTGACATTTATCCCTTCATTGATGTTTTGAAATCATCTTCAGTCATTGAAGGTTCTGTGCATAGGACGTTCATGTCTTGCATGTTAAATCTGACCACCAAAAAAGACGAAATGAGTCAATTATTTATTCATTGGTTAGAGAAGTATCTTAGAGAGAAGATTCATCTGGATCGTTCGAATGCATCAGAACTTAAAAAGAAGTGTTTGAATTTATGCACCAATTATAGGTTCAAAACACAAATTGAAAATGGATTCGAGCCAAATTTCCCCTTGATTGCAAATCATATAGGTGATTCCATCACCAAAACGTGTGAAAAGCTGGTTCGCAAGAATCTTTCTCTCAAGATGCATCTAAAACAAACAGCAGTAAGGCTGATGGGAGTTATTGATGAGAGTATTGAGAACGCTCTACAACCTAATCAAGTGTTTATTCATTGTGACACTTTGACTTTAGAAAATTTGTACAAAATCAAACAAGCCATTATTTATAGAGATCCTTTGGTGTACGAGGGAGATATTCAGAAATTAGAGATTGTATTGATTCCTCCTAACGAATATCTTGCATCTCTGAGGAACGTCATTGTCTTTCCCAAAGTTGCAAAGGACCAATTAGCACCTCATCAGAAAATGGGTGGTGGTGATTTAGACGGGTAAGTACGACATGAATGTAACTACTGTAGTATATAGTTGCTTACATTTTGTTAAAAGCGACTGGTACTGCATTATCTTTGATCAAGAATTGTGTTCGTTAATGGATAAGGAACCAAATTTTATTAACTATGATGCAAACAAACAAGCACGGAAATCTCAAACATTCACATTGAGCTATGAAGAAATTAGAACTGAAACCATACGTCGTATTGCTCATAAATTTTGAAATCTCTACTCTAGACAAGCTGTGCATGTATATTCGACCTCATGAAAATGAATCACTTAAAAAAGAGCTTGCTAAATCTTATCATGATGCCATTGGATCAAGTAAGGGAGAGGCGATTGATCATTCTCAGGTTCTTCAATATGTCCAATTCCTCTATGGGCCATCAGGATGGACTTCCTTATGCAATGAGGTGAAATTCAATAATGGAAACGTGAATTTTGTCATTCCATCCCACATTGATCTAAAATGGAACTGTTTTGAACTTGGATTGATCCTAAAAGTTATTGACACTTACACCGTTGAAATGAAAAATTGGGATAACATCTCTCGACAACATGACTGGTTGAACTTTTTTGATGAGCTAGAGCTCATTTGGTGAGGTATAGTGGTCTTGAGGTGATACCCAGTCCTGAAGAAAAGAAAAGTTGGAAGTTAAAATTCGAAAAGGGCTACAAAGAATGGCAAGAACATTGGACAGCCGCTCTTCGTGACGAGCCCGTTTTAGCAATTTCTAAGGACGATAAATGTTTCTTGAGCTCTCTCAAAAAACATTTATCATCTGAACATCCACCACCAAATAATGTGGTTTTGAAGTGGACGACAAAGTTCGCCAAAGATGAAAAGGGCGAATTTTTACCATTCAAGCTTTGGTTTGGTTTCAAAAAGCCTTTGAAACTGATCAAGCAAAGAATTATAAGAGCGAATTCAGAACATGCGGTTCTTTCTTATTCACTCATGTTCCATTTACCTCAAGCTCGTTAATGACGCAACAAGGAGCTTTGTAAATGATTTCTCAGAATGATTTGCAGGAGAGTTAATATGTCAAGCTCCTACAAGGCAATAGTTCCATTTTCTTTTAGTGTGTTCATAAAACTCTCAAATATTGGATCATCGTTAGGTTCAGGAAACCCTTCTTTTCTATTCGCCTCGAACAGTTTCAAGGTATCAGCATAATAATATCTTGCTCGTTTTGAAATGTTTTTGGTGACAAGACTTTTAGGAAGTAAACCTCTAAAATCAGCTCCCACAAATTGAATGAATCGACATTGTGATCCAGGTAAATCTTGAAAAACCCATCCACCAATATTCACAGCAAATACTGTTCTTTTTAAAGGAGCAGCCTTATCGCTTTCACACGATCTCACACACAACATGGTGCACTGATCGGTACTGTCATTCACTAATGAGCATGCAAGAACAAACTCTCTTGCTTGAAATGGAAAAGGAAATGCATAAACCTCTTGGGTTATTGTGGTAGCCAAATGCTCTTCATCTTGTCTAGGTTGATAATCAATTTTTGAGAGGACTTTGGTGTTCTTATCGAATTTGAAACGCATTTTCGTGCTTAGTAGCGTGTTAATGACAGCACTCTTTGGATAGGGAAAGATGATATCATCTAATGAGTTTTCATGTTAACGCGGTGTTAAACATGGAAATGTTGGATATTCAATAATTGTTAGAAAATTATTGAATTGTTGGAGATGAATGTAAGAAAATTCAGTAAATTACTTGTACTTACATTTAAAAAATTGAACTCCTCCGTTAGTTGAGGATGTTGCTTCGTTTCCAAGAAGATACTGATTATTGGATAAGCTCACTGTATAGTTTGGTTTCGATATGAGTGTATTCCACAAACTATTGTTCTTTAACATCATGTTTTTGATTAATTTGCATTGTTTCACTGTAATTCTTGGAATATTCATTTCAGTGAGAGATTCCACAAAACTTGTGTGACTAAATGGCTTTAACTCTGCAATAGAATTCAGAAATGCAAACCCCTTCGTCTGAACCAACGTTTTAAATTCATTCCATTCCACAAATTCTTGAAATTGCGCATCTTTTAAATTCAAACTCAAATAATTTTCAATTCGCTTAAACTCAGACATGAACCGTTTGATTATGGCATATATTTCTTCTTCGAGCGAGTCTTCTGTTGATCCGTGATGGGAACGGCCATTCGAGCCCGTTCCGTTCATAAACTTGTCCTTCTTCAATTCAAACTCTTCCATTAATTTAGAGAAGGGTTCATGTAAGTGTAGAGGTAAATTGAGTTCAATATTGGAAAAGCTATTGAAGTATTTGGAATCCATTTCCTCAATCATTCGTAACATATTTCTGAGATGAGGTAACGAATTTGAATTTAGAACGTGATGGTGATGATGAAGGAGAGGAGGTGTGGTTTGAGAAACATTGCTGTTTGAAGAGAATGTATCCAATCCGTGATGATTAGAACCGTTAGAACCTAAACTTGATGATAGGGCTGATTCGCAATTGTTGCTGTTATTGGAAATGGTATCATACGATGATGTTGCTGCTGCTACAATACTCGTCGTTGAATGGAAACATTTCCTTAATTCCTTAACACTCATCATGAAGAGTAAACTCTCGGGACTTCTCTTTTCATTGAGATATTGCAGAAACAAGTTACAAGCTTCGGAATTTTCCAGAACAGCATCATAGCTGAAGAGGTAATCATTCAAATCATGTTGAATGGAAGTATTGGCTACATTCGTTGTTGAAGAGTTGTGGTTGGAATTTTGTTTTTTCGAGAAGGAAGAAAGGGCATGATCACTTCCGAGACTCTTTATGCTCGATGGACTGTTGCTATTACCGTAATCGTCCTGATCCACACGTGTGGATGAGGGAGAGTTGTGAGTATTTGCAAGAGGTTCTTGACTCTTCTTTCTCCTCAATAGGCCAAATCGTTTCCAAGCTGATGTTTGCTGTTGTTGAACACTAACATGAGAAGGAGAGGAAGGTGGTGATGGATAGCTGTAACTACTTGAACCACACGCAGAGGTTGGAGATGACGAAGGAGAAACCATCTCATTTCTCCCAGTGGGAGGAGGTGAAGAATAATTCATGGTCGTGGAATTATCATCATCATGAGAAAAAGAAGAGGCTGTGGTTGTTGTTGTTGGAACGACCATGGTGGGACATGATTTACTATGAATTATATTCATCGGGGATGATGATGATTGATTGAGCATTGTCATGATTTGGGAAGAAGTGATGGTTGGAGTGGAAGGTGTTTCCGAAGAAGGAGCTGCATTTTCACTCTCATCGGAGCAAGGTGAAGTTGTGAGTGTCATGAAATCCTGATGGCCACAATAATAATCAGCCACAGATTGAGAAGGAATGTTTTTCAGAGATTCGATTCGGACATGTTTAGATGATGAATGGCAATTGTTGGTGTCCTTGTTGTTGTTGTTGTGATGAGTATGGTTATTGCCATGATTATTATTAACTTGAATGGTGAGCTGATGATGATGAGAATCTTTCAATTGTCGAATGGCATTGACAGCAGCATTAGAATGGGTCGTGACAGAAGCATTGCTCTCTTCCGTTTTGGTGTGGGTTAATGGCAAATCGAGAGAAGGTAGTTTGGATTCCTCCAATGCTCGTTCTCTTTGCTTGCTTTCTGAAAGCATGTAAAATGATGTCAGTAAATTAACTTGTTGACTCTGTCTCGAGTGTAGTAACGAAAACAATCAAAAAGCAAAACAGGCAAATTACTTGGTCGCACTAAAGAATGTTTTTTTTTGTCTAAAAGAATTTTTTAGCAACACACAACAACTTTGATACGACAGCTAAAGAAGGGAGGTTTGAATATGATATCACTTTCTGCTGATAATGTCCTGACAAGAGTTGGTGGATTTTGAGTTGGTGGTTAAGGAGAGATTCGAATTAGAGTATGAATTGTCTAAGCTTGGAGAACGTCAACTGTCAATCAAAAAAATAATTAAATTGCAACATTTCCTCACTTCATCTCTCCCCAATTCTCTTTTACAACAACAACAATAAATAATAACATCACCACTACCCTCCATTCACATGACCGAACCAGTTGAAGATTTTGAGCTTTCTGACGACAACTCTTTGAAAATTATTGTTGTTGGTGATGCGAGTGTGGGTAAAACTTGCATGTTGATTTCCTACAGGTAAGTGTGTTTGAAGTGATACTTTTCATTGAAAACAATATTATTCTTCATTCATCATTTCACTACAACATGTATTTCATCATCATCATCATCATCATCATCATCATGGTGATCATTTTTCATCTCATTATTGAATCATACATTTTAGTAATAATGAATTTCCAACAGAGTACAACCCAACAGTTTTTGGTGCGTTTTTATATTTAATTGATGATTTTTATTATTAACTCGCGTCAAATAATGATTCATTCACGTTCACCTCAATGGATGTTTCAATAATTAATTGGTGTTGTTGGTTTCGCATCATCATCATCATTGGCATTTCATCTTTTTAAATTATCAATCACCTACAATTGTTGGACTTCAATACATTGATGGTACTACTACATCACACGATTCGGCCTCTCTCTTCTTGCCTGACTGTTTTCGACATCATCGGTTCACTTTCGTTCACATTATGGCCCTAAAAATTCTGATTGTTCCAATTTCACTTTCACGTCTTCAATGAATGTATGAACACCAACAATCAACAAATTGGACAATGGCTGTGGAACTCTTTCGACAACAAAATTGAACACAATCGACAACAACATACAATTTCGTCTTTCAACAGATAACTACACTGCCAATGTGGTGTACAAGGAAAAGACTGTGACTCTAGGCTTATGGGATACTGCAGGAACAGATGAATACGATCAATTACGGTACGTGGTTGTGTTGTAAATTTGTCGAGGAGAATTATATTGATTGCTATCAATTTTTATTATTTCAATGGACGCGATTGGTTCAAAATTTTCATATTCATGACAACAGACCTCTTTCTTATCCCGATACTCATATCTTTGTGATTGTTTTTGATGTAACCAATAAGGATTCTTTGGAGTCTGTCACGAAAAAATGGGTTCCTGAAATTAAAGGTAAGTATTTTGATCGTGTTGGGAGTGACAAACAGCTCAACTATTGCTTTTTAAATTGGATCTATTGGACGACACATAATTCCGATGATTGTGTGAACAATGAATTATTGATTGAATTTGTGCTGGGAATGCATTGAATCTAAAATTCTGCTCTGCTGCTGTGGAAACAAATAGAACACACAAAGGATCGACCAGGAGGTGTACCATTCCTGATTGTAGGAAACAAATTGGACTTGAGAAATGATCCTAAGGAAAAGGATAGATGTGTACCAAGGTAAGTCTTTTGAACAACTTTGGCGAATCTCTAACTCACGTGTTGCATTATTTTGTAAATTTCCAAAATATTTCTCAATGATCATTCAATGTTTAAATCATCACATACAAATAGATCTGAGGCTGAAAAAGTCAAACAAAAGACTGGTGCCGCTCGTCTGTTAGAATGTAGTGCTAAAACACAAGAAGGATTGAAGGATGTTTTTGAACAATGTATTGAAGTAGTCATAGAAAACTATATGAAGAAGAAGAAGGGTGGAAAGAAAAATGAAAAGTGTACTCTTCAATAGTCGTCGTTGTCACCTTCAATGCTCGAGTAATCCGAAACTTCACTTATCTATTACGGATTAATTATTGTATTACTGTAATTGTTGCATGCGCTGTTTTAGCAATGCAACCTGCTCACTTGTTGATAAATTCAATGAAGTGTCATCATTAATTGTCAATGTTGGAGTATTTGTCATAATGTTGGAAGCAGTTGCACTTGTAGTTGTGGAACTAATTCGAGTTTTGCTTGCCTCTGTTTTGAGTTGATTAATTTGTGACCGTACATGGTCAAACATTTTACACTCAGATTGGTGTGTCAAGATTCTTATTCTTTCATCCATCACTTTGTACGTTTCTCTTGCGATACGTTGTTCTATTTTAGCCAGAGAATTCTTGAATTTGTTTCCCATTTTTTCGTAGAACTTTGACTTGAACTCTTCAATTTCTTTTTTCACTAATGTGTCAACATTTTCCTCAACAGATTGCATACGCTTTTTTAATTCCTCCACTTCTTTCTGCACCTCTTCCAACCTTTGTGAAATATCTGTTACTTGATCTTTTGTGGACAACGGTTGTTGAGTTTTTCTTTTGTTGATTTCGCCAATTTTTTCTGAGAGTTCTTCGAGATTCTTTTTTGTTTTGGCTAAATTGGTTTCTCTTGACTTGACTTTCATTCTCCTTTCTTCTAGAATCAAATTTTCCTTCCCTGGGTTGTGGTCTTTTTTTGATGAGGATTTAAGGGAAACAGTTTTTGGCTCCACAACTTTCAAATTGGTATTTGTGATATCCTTTAAAGGAATTTCCAGTGTTGGGGAATGTTTTGTCGTCTTGATGTCTTTGGAAGGAGATATTTTCTTAGGTGAGGAAAGAGGAAGGTTTGTGTTTGAAGGCAACTGTTCCTTTTCAGAAGATTTGAACGTAGGCATGGAGACAGTTAACGGATTTCTGGTACTGTTAGATTTTTGTTTAAACGTTGGAATTGAGATGAGAGGAGAGGCTGATAACTCTTTCAATGAAACGTTTGTGCAATTTAGCATCATGGTGCCATTCACCAAGTAGTTGTCCACATTCAGGAGATGGGATTCGCTAGCATCAAACATCAAGTCGTCAAACTTGCTGCTAAATTCCGTGATCTTTGTGGGTGATGTGTCCAAAATGGGGTTAGGAGAGAGAGTCTGACGAAGAGCGTCCATTGTATCATCTGGTAAATCTGGTTTGAATTGTGGAGGTAACGAGGAAATAACGTCGATATTTGTTGTTGGAGAAATGTGTTGACGAGGGACTCTTTCAAGGTCTCTGCTGAGGTTTTTGCCTCTGAATTGGGTGGTAAAACTGAAGGCAGTTCCTTCATCACGAATACCTTATTAAGATAAACTCGATTTCCTCCAAACGTGTCCGTTACTGAAAATTTGAAATAGCAGAAATCGGAAGGAATGGACTGAATCTCAAACAAGTGATAAGAAACGTTCTCCTCAGCTCTGAGGCTAGACCAATGGATGAATGGCCCATCTCTTTCCCTTGAAATAAACATTTTAATCTTTTTCGGATTGAACACATATCTCTTTTTGCAGAACCATCCGACACATCCAACCGAATAAGCATGAGGAGGTAATTGAATAATACATTCTTGAGGTAGTCCAACCTCACTAATCCAAATATCATCCTCTTCCTCCGAGAGTATGCTATTGCAAGGATAATCTTCCTGCTCAGATGATGATGAAACAATACAAGCTCCTTTTCTTAGGCAGCACAAGTTGCTCTCCTCTTGAAGAGACATTCGCATGTGGTTGCTTTTTTTTTGTAAAATTTTGACCGCCAAATTTTAAAGTTGTTGGCAACGATAAGAAAAGGCGGTTAATAAGATATGATTATCAAATTCAAATAATATTTTACGTTGATTATACAGGGCTCCCCACAACCTGGCACTTGTACCCTTTTTCGACAGACGCAGATTCGACTCTCAAAACAGTTCATAGGAACATTCATTGCTTTCATTTGTTATCATATTCACAAAATTAAGAGTTGTTGCATTGGTCCTACTTTCCATACATCCGTGCGACGATGTCGTTGAAGGAAACTCCTTTTAACATTTTCTTAATTCCGTGCTGCCTCAAAGTATTAACTGATCACTTTCAGGCAACGTGATTGCCTTCTCACAACCGCTCATTGTAATCCTTTTACAACATTAAAAAAAAATGTCTCAACCTTCCTCTCCATCCAGCAACAAGCCTAAAAAGATCAAAATCAACTGCCCTTTGAATTTTGGTTCAGAATCAACTCTATGTTTGGAGAGTGATACATTAATCTCGAGCTCAATCTATGAAAAAGTTTCTTCTCTTCCCATTTTGCTTTCATCAAAGAAAGATAGTCTTCCTTTTCTTTTGAAAGATCAAGATTCTAAATTCATCTTTCCGAGCTCGAAACAAATTCCAAAAACAACTCTTGATTTGGTTGTTCCTGTGTCCAAAACATTACGTGATGATAGTGAAACAACTATGGCGAACAATGAGAGTAATCAAATCGAATCATTGGCCAAGTTGTGGAAGAATCGAAAGGCATACAAGGAATTATTTGCTAATCATTCAAAGTATGTGAAACCTGATTATTGGATTCTGTTTGCAAGCGATGATCAGGTATTGGCCAATATTGTGAAATCGTTGGAGCCTGATGACGTGAGATTGATGTGTAAATTCTTCAAAATTGAAGAGTTTTTGAAATCAAGTACGAGAGACAATGTCAGAGAGTTGTTGTGTGCTTTCTTGTCTCCAATCATCACACAGAATATTAGTGAGAAGGAATCCATGTTGCTTTTACAATTTAAACCACCATTGTTCTTGAATCCTTGCTCCAAAGAATTCTATATTGGTAATTTATATGAGAAGAAAAACGTCACAAGAATTGAGAAGAGTGACTCGTTGATTATTCTTTTAAGTTTAGTGGAGAAGTGTGCATTGACTCAACCATTGGACAACGCCGTGGTTGAATTATTGAGATTTAATGATGTTGGCAACACTGTTGAATTTCAAAACAAACTCTCAGCGTTTCAAGTAGATCAAGAAAAGAAGGAAAAGATTATGAACGCTCTCAAAAACAAGGATACCAAATTTATTGATCTGCTTGCAAAGGGAGCAAAAAACGCTTTGAAACTATCTACGGATGAAAAACGTGCAGAATTTGCGTCAGAAATCAAGAAGAAGGCTTGGGAACAATGTAAAGCTCTGTCAGCGTCAAAAAGTATTGAGGGTCTTTGTGATTATTTTCGTTTGGACATGTATGGCTCAGTAATTTCACTTATTGGTACAAGCGGAGGCCCAACCGGGATTCAAGTCGATCATGTTTTTCCTGATAATTTGGGAGGGCCAAATACGTTGGAAAATGCAGCACCAATTCATTGGAAAGCAAACAATATAAAATCGGACACTCCCAAGGAATTTTTAGATTTAACACCAGATGGCAAGGACTGGTTTAATGAGAAACAATTTATTTCATGTGCCAAAGAGTATGGAGTTTGGTGTTTACTTGGTTTAACACCATATGGCATTAAGGAAGAGCAAGATAAGATTAACTTGCTAGAATTGGACAAGAAAATTAAGGAATATCAACCACCGACCACTAAACGATCAGTATCGTCATCAACCATCGATCAACAACAGTAAATGAACAAGTATGCAATAATTTAAAATAAATTGTTATTGGTAATACATCATTGAACAAAATGTTGTCAGCTACTTTCTTAACAGGCCTTCGATAGTGGATCTATATCTATAGGCAGCAATAACTAAGAGAATGAATACCAATGCAAATAGAGGTTTTTGGTCGATGTGATCGTGAGATCCAGTTTGTGATCGGGATGGCTCACTTGGCTTCAAAGAGAAGTTAATGAGAGAGTGATATTTGGTAGAAGAGAGGGTTTCAACTTGAATATCAGAGCCGAGTGAAGCAGCCCCAGCACTTGAAGACTTGTCTCTTTGATTTTCTTCCTGTGCATTTTGCTCCTTAATATTTTTCACACCTACAATTGAGTGAGTGACAGTGTTAAGCTTTCCTGCTTTACCGGAGGATGTCACTCTTATATAGAATTTAGTATTATCGTCACGAAAATAGTTCTCAACGGGTAGGGTGAAATGGAAGAAGTTGGTGAGAGGAAGCTTTTGGGAAGAAATAATCTTGAATTGTTTGGCGTTAGAGCTTGTCAATAAATCAATTTCAACTGTAATATTGTCTTGAATAGAAATGTCGCTAGAAAGAGAGACTTCTCCAGAGAATTGTAAGGTAGTTTGCTTGAAAATGATAAAGTCATTTCCAAAAACGTCATTGTTGTTTTCCTTTTGAATCACAATCTGCTTTGGTGAGGATCTTTCGATGTTATGTTGAGTATTTCCAACTGTAATGTAGTATCTGATGTTTGGTTTCAATCCACGCAATCTGAACTCGCCTTTCTGATCAGTAGTGACTTCTTCATATTCTCCAGAATCTTTGGAAATGGCTTGTATGGTCACACCTGGTTCAGGCTCGTTTCCAATCGACTTGACACTTCCAAATGCAGAAAATCCGGTCTTCTTATATGTAAAAGCAATTTCTTCATCCTTTCCTTGACCTAATTCAAGATACTTTGAGCTTGGTTCAAATTCATATTCCTTAAGAGTGGCCTTGACAAAGTATTTATCAGGCAATAAATTGCGCACTGTAATCTTTCCCTCTGCTGGAACAATAGTATTGCTTCTGTGTTTGCTTGATACAATGGAAATTAAAACACCTTCTAGTTGGGTAGATACAGTAATAGATGCAAGTTTGTGTGCCTTAAAGTTGTTACCCTGGATTTGCTCGAATGAATAACCTTCAAGTTCTGCTGCCAATTTGTATTCAGCATCGTCATAGAGAGGTCCAATTTTGAAGGTACCGTTGTCATCTGTATATGCAACACGTTCTCCAGAGTTGACTGAGATTTTGACTCCCTTAATTTTTTCAGAAACGCTACCAGAAATGTATCTACCTTCTTTTCCATCAAATGAAGGAATTTCAGGAATACATTTACCACTCTGGATCATTTCCTTTGTAATTTTGAATACTCTTTTTTGTGGGAAGAATAACAGCGTGTCGCTTTGAGGCTTAATCTCAAAGGTGCTCTCTGAAGCAGTTGTTGTAAAGTATTGATAAATCAAAGAATTTGTACCTCTTGATGCTGTAACAGTGGATTTTTCTTGAGGTGTGTCGAGATTGGTAATGTGAACCACAACTTTCTCGTTCGATGGAGTATTAATTTGTCCTCTAATTAAGTACCCAGATACTTCCAAGTCAATAACTTTTGGAGAGGCTGTATCATACTCATAGTTATTTCCATCCTTAAACTTGAAGCAACTCTCTTGAATGGAAAGTTCATACACACCATGTGTAGGTACACACAATGAATTCATTCCTTTTCTCAAAGAGGTGACGACTGTCTTGTCTGTGCTGGATTTGAGTTTAGAAGAAAGTTTAACTCCTTCATGAGAAGATCTGACTGTAATACTGTATCCAATTTGTTCAAATAAAATTTCTTGATCCTTATCTCTTAGATCAACAATTACTTCGTTCGAGTTTGATTTCCAACATACTGTTTGCTGTTCAACACGAACAGTATACCTCGTTGGCAATAAATTTTCAAAGCGGACTGGAGTTGTTGTGTCAGTATCTTGTTGAGCAATCTTGCGTTTTTCCTTATCCAAAAGAATAACAGTAGCTTTTTCTGCTGACTTCAATTTGAGTTGAACATCAAGTTTGAAGAACGTTTGAGCAATTTGGAGACCTTTCATGGGTTCATTATGGAACTCAAATGTCAGAGGATGAAAATTAAATTGGTCACTGTCAGGCAAAACTTCCAATGATGCGGTAGTAGTGGCTTTCTTTTGAACTGGTACGTCAAAGCAGAAGTCATTCTTTGTAGATGTTTGCAATTTTTGGTCGGCAACCTTAAGAATCACTTGTCTCTTTTGACTCAAAGGAGTGTCACTGATTAAATTTCCACAAAGCTGAACGTGGGTTGGCTTAATGCTGTCCATTTGAGTTTTTGAAGGAAGGGGAGATACACTGACCTTTGGGAATGTGAAGCCCATGTATTCGGTCTGAATGTCCAATACTTCATTTCCATTCAAATCATCCAATGTAAAGAAGCCTTCATTGTCAGTCGATTTTTCCTTTCGTTTTTGTGTTTTCTTATTAATAATGGTCAACTTGGCCTTAGCTAATGGTTTATCTTTGGCATCAAGAACTTGACCTCTCACAGAAAAACCAGTTACTCTAAAGCTTCTCTTAATAACAACATTATTTGGGCTTGCAAGCTTAAAGCTAATCTCTGCAGGATCAATGTTGAATTTTTTGTATTCAGCGCTTACCACATAGTCTCCATTCACAAACACAGGCAAGCCCTTGAATTCAAATGATCCATTGCTATCGGTGGTCGTGACACAAATGCCATTTGCTGGGTCGCTAGGTTTTGTGCAAGGAAGAGAGATTTCTTTGTTAATGCGAGTAGGTTTCTTAAGATAGACGGTAACACCAGCAATTGGTAAGTCACTATCAGAGCCTTCAATGCTTGATGACAGCACAACTTTTCCTGCAGCTTTAAAGCCGCCAATCACAATTGGCTTACCAATGTGAATGGATCCATCTTTGTTCACTGTCAAGGAAGTGGAAGGAGAAGAAAAGATTAATTCTGGATGACTTGCAACTAGCTCATAATTGCCAGGCAATACTTGGTCAAAAGAGAGAGCTCCATCTTGTTTGGTTGTTGATTTTCTTTCGGCTTGATTTCCTTTTTTCAATGTAACTTGAACGCCAACAGGTGCTCCCTCCAATAATACTTCGGAATCTAACTGTTGAACTTTGATGGCACCACTAGCTGTGATTCTATATCCAACAATATAAAAGTCTAAATTCTTCTTGGAGGCTAGTGTCTTCAAATTTCCTTCAATACCTTCGGGTTCAATTGAAAGAGCCTTGTTGCTTGAAACAGCTTTCAAAGTATAAGTACTCTTATCATCTTCGTCATAAATCGGAAGAAGCCAAAATCCCGATTCTGGTGATACTTCAACCTTTTCCTTTACGTAACCCTTGCTGTTGACCAAGTGAATTGAAATTGTGCTATAATCAAACGAAGTATCTTTCAATTCATCCTTTGTTTTGATAAAGCCATCAATGGTCGTCTGGGCATTGATTGAATAAATTAAAAAAGAAGAAAAAAGCAAGAAGAAAATGACTGATGATGCTGTCCGTGCTATTGCTCTCTTGTGCATTTTTTATCTTTTCACAAATATTTCCTGCAAATTATTGTCCACAAGCCTTCATCATACATTGATCAACAACGATTCCGACATAATTTTAAAAAACAATTGACACATCTTGCAAGAAAGAATTGACATTTAAAGTCTTCCAATGTTGGCCAAAATGGTGGTCGATCCGATTGCTCTATCAGTGTTGATCCATTTGCTGCTACATACCTTTCCGCTAACAGCGCGTTCTTCCCGCCCTTACTCGCTACAAAAATACACTTTTAAAAAAAACACAAAAAGGTTCACTCAACAACGCTCACATTTCAAACCACCACACATCAAACATGGGTCAAAATATTGATAAGAGAAGCTATAGGTGAGTACTTTATATTTGATGATACTCAAGGCGACTAATTCACTATTGCCTAATTCACTACTTTTCCTCCACAACAGACGAGAGCATAGCGAGCTTTACATGAAGCTCATACAATATTATAGAGACGGAATGGATGATGATGCACAGAGCCCAACTTCTTCCGAGCAACAAGCATCGTCAGAGGATGTGGTCAAAGTCTTTATCAGAAAAAGGCCAATGTTTGAGAGAGATCTCAAAGCAGGAGAGTACGATGTAGTAACGTGTAAAAAGCATGACATTATCGTTCATGATTGTAGAATGCACCCGTCGATGAAGCCTAATCTTGCCTATGTAGAATCGTACAAGTTTCCCTATCCAAATACGGAGGTGTTCAACGACCAATCTTCAACGGATCAAGTGTATGCTTCGGCCTTGAAACCGTTAGTTGACTATGTCGCCGGTGGTAACGTTGGAACCATGTTTTGCTTTGGACAAACAGGAAGTGGAAAGACTGTAAGTATTTCTTCAACCGATTCGCATAGATTCATCAATGAAATGTTTGTTAATAATACTAGTTCACAATAACAGGATTGGTGAAGCTCTTGTCAAAAGACCTATTTACACAATTAGGTAAACAAGGAAAGTTTAGTGTGACTGCTACCTGTATTGAACTTATTGGCGAGACAGCCTATGACCTGTTGAGTGACCACGCTGAGGTGGCCTTAAGAGAAGGAAAAAACGGAGAAGTCGTTATTTGTGGCAACAAACTTTGTGCATTGAATAATGGATCTGAATTCAATGAGTTGTACAATTATGCAGCAAAGTTGAGAGAAACTCATGCAACCAAGGTGAATTCCAACTCTTCACGAT
The DNA here is from genome assembly GCF_003324165.1 of Naegleria lovaniensis. NCBI lineage: Eukaryota > Heterolobosea > Eutetramitea > Acrasida > Naegleriidae > Naegleria > Naegleria lovaniensis. Next base: position 318,218 of record NW_025407848.1, read on the forward strand.
CTCATTACATTTGTCGAGTTTTCATTGACGACTCGGCTACTGGAAAACAATTTGCAAGACTTACTTTGTGTGATTTAGCAGGATCTGAAAGAAATGTAGATTCCAACGAGCATGACATTGAACGACTTAAGGAAACAGCTCAAATTAACAGTTCTCTGATGGCCTTGAAAGAAGTCATTCGATGTGTAGCTCTTAACAAGGAAAATGAAGGAAGCAAGGTCCACATTCCATTCAGAACAAGCAAACTGACCAGAGTGTTGAAAGACTGCTTTGAAATTGATGAAAAAAAGAAGCGTCCACACACTGTTGTTGTTGCAACTGTATCTCCTCTTGCATGTGACACAGAACATACAATCAATACTTTAAAGCATACTTGCCTCATGATGAGCAGTGACAGCAACATGACAGGAGAGAAAATGGTTGTTCAAGATGTTCTTGGTGCTGATCCTTACCAAAAGAAAACCAATGTTTTGAAACCAATAGCCAAAATGACCTATGAAGAAACTTTGGAATGGATTGGTTCTATTCAGAAAGGAAAATTCAAGAAGCATCTCACCAAATTCCCAACTTCAATGGATGGTAAAGCCTTATCTCGATTCCCTGACAAGCGATTGCAGCAAATCCTTGGAAGTGAATCACTTGGTTTGGACCTCCGAAAGGAGATTATGAATTACACAGATAAGTGTAATCAACAAAAGAAACAACAAGCAGAGGAGAACCGAAACCTCTCCAAATAACTTTCTCTATCTTACCTATTTATTTATAAATACAACTTTCTATTCAAAGATTAAGCTTAATGACCTCATTATTATCATTCTCAAAGGGAATTCTTGTCAAGGTTACCTTTGAGTTCTCAATTTTAGGTAAAACAGATATCGTGGATGGTATTGATGTTGTCGGACTGGCCTTGTCGTCCCATTTTAATACCAAAATGTTTGGGGGTTCTACATTCGTTTCATGCCCTTCATGCACGTTCAAGATATCGTCCACTATTTTACGAATTTCTTTAACTTCAACAATTGGTAAATGCACAACCATTCTCGAATAGTGATAAAATGGATCGTTCAAGGAGGTTTTTAGTCCCTCATCATTGGGATCAATTTCAATAACATCTTCAATTGGCTGCACTGGATGTTCTGAATCTGTAGTAGTTGTATAAAATAGAGAATGAAGAGGGGATGTGGCAGATGAGAGACCAAACCTCAGTCTATGTCGTTGCTTTTCATTTAAACACTCCTCCACAAGACTTATTCTAGAAAGTGGAAGAACTGCTAACAAACCCTCAACATCATTGAAAGGTCTTCCTTTTTGGAAGTTCACAACACCATCTTTGAAAAGCTCTTTCAAATGCTTAAAGTCACTTGCACATGGAGCATAATGACACTGATATGCCCATTCCCAAGAAGGAACTCCAAAATAGTAATAATGAAAGATCCAAAACAATGCACGAACATATTCAGACACGAGATGCTTGACTTGCTCGCCACCTCCTTCTACCGCATGATCATAAACAATATTCATCTTCTTCTTGTAGTAATTGGTTTTCCACTTTTCAATGTCCACATAGGGTGGAGGAGGCATTCCTTCCTTCTTTTTTAAAGAAATGGAATTGGTAATGACTTTGAATTTCTTCACACGTTCTTCCTCTTGGCTCATCTCAAAAGAAATGTTGTGCTTTTTTTGATGACTATAATCCTTCTTTTTCCATGACTTTTTCGATACTTTGACAAGTTTGCTTCCTGTCTTTGTGGAGACATTTCCAAATAGAACTAATTGATCAATGGTTGTGGTCTGAGTTTTTTGAATTACATTCTCAACAATGATACTGAGTCTGCTCACATTTTGGAATGCGTTGAGTTTCAATTTGAGTTCACAAGTCTCGAGTGCATTCAAAAGGTCAGTAGAGGAAAATTCTTGAGCAACTTTGTGAGTTTCCATTGCGACAAAATCCACATTTTGATTCACAAAAAGCTTGACTACCATTCCATTCAGTTGTTGTGCCGAATTTCCAATTCTTAAAATTAAACTACAAAGACTCAATGGTTGTTTAAATTGAATATCAAACATGATTTCAGAATCAATGGTACTTTTCACCACATACTGAGAAGTAAAGGTACCAGAGACACTTTTTGTGATGGATGACAGCAATAAAAACTGTTTCAAATCTTGTGTTGCATTCAAGCACATGAGATTATTCAAATCAATCATGGACAGCAAGTTCTTATAATGCTCTGGATTGACGCTGGATGAAACAAGCTCAAGGTCACTGTCATCGGTATGACCAGCTTTTGGTTCTTTTTCTTCCTTCTTTTTCTTCTTTTCTTCCTCAATTTTCTTTTTTTGGTTTAATAAATCTAACTCTCTCTTGAGACGATTGGTGAGAACTCGAACTTCCAATTTTCCAATGACTTGTATGAACAGTTCAAGTTTGTCTAAATCAATTAATTTTGAAGTGTTACTAGTGTCTGATATGTACTGGAACTTAAATACAGTAGTGAATAAGCTTCGATAGACCTTGAACAAATATCCCAATGCATTTTCCTCCTTTCCTATATCTAGTGTTGGAAGTGCTGTGACAAAATCATTTCCACAGAGAAAAAGCATTAGAACAAAATCGTCAATCACTCTATTCAAATCAAACTCAACAGGAGGTGAAGACTTGTCCTCTTGATTCTTCATGTAATCTGAAATTAATTTTCGCACCACAGAAATGTCAACCACATGGAACTTGTGATCGAACCGATCCTTATCATAACCTTTTGCTTTTTTAAGCCTTCTCTTGATTCGCCAATTATGATAGAGTTGCTGTGAATTTAATTGTACCGATGACGTCCAATCACGTAAAATGTAGAATTGTTCTTCATGTGTCGTTAATGCAAGAAATATCAAATCTGAATCCATTCCATAAATCATAAATTTTTCATTGCTATTCACACTAGTGTTCACATTAGTTTTAGATTTTTGTAATTCTCGAATGTGTGCAATAATTTTGTGTTCACCTTCTCCTGGCACTGAAGAATCAGAAAACACAATATTTTCAATACTTCTCCAATGTTGATCATCTTGAAGTTTTCTCTTGATGAAAAATTGTAAATGCTCGGATAATTGTTTCATGAAAGAGGTGCCGCTCGTGATTGAAATGGAATCGAGTAGAGCATCCTCTTTGCTACTGGCACCAACTGTCGAATGCGCAGTGGTTCGTCTTTTTGGCAATCCAGTACTATTCTTAAAGGATACCCATCTTCTTTCTCGTTGTTGATTGATTTTTGCTGCGGGTGCAACACCATCCAGAGCAAAATATAAAGTCTTACAAGGAGGAAATCGATACACAATTTCTTCAATATATAACATGATCGAAAGAATAAATCGTTCAAACGTTAATTCTAGCGTCGTATCTTCCTCGTGAGTGGATGGATCAGAGCTTGATGCATCTGATTTTTGTTCGGAATCCTTTTGATGTGTATTGCTGCTTGTTTGAAATAATTTATCCAACACTTTTGTTTGTAAATTACAGTCTTTAAAGGTGTGAATAATTCCGTTAAGATCAAGAAAGAGATGATCAATGGGAAATTTATTCTCTTGCTTTGAGTCAAGAGAAGAGGAAGGAACCACTTCCCGAATCATCTCAGGGCATTCCTGTAAGAGCCAATAGAAAAAGAATGGAACGCCCATTTTTTTTAACTTTGCTTTCCACAAACAAAGTTCAATTTCAAAAAGTGGTTGCTTTATTGTGATTGGTGCAACCTCAAAGATCCAAAAACCATGAATTGAATCAACAGGTATTCATTCGATTCTCAATAAATCAGCCTGAATTTGACTCGAGAAGTGTTATTTTTTCTCATACTTTGATCCTTGATATACCCACAAATGTTAGACATAATTCTTTCATCTAGCTCAGTGACGATTACAACACACAGCGATATTGCTCAAAAGATTTTTTCCAAACAATAACTAACGTTACTGTCTGCTCATACTTGCTCAATAAACAAGAAACAAAAGGAGTCGCGGTCTGCAGGACTCGAACCTGCGCGGGTCGCCCCATTTGATTTCAAGTCAAACGCCTTAAGACCACTCGGCCAAGACCGCTGTATGCTTCCACAAAAATGAAAGCTAAATGAGATCGTTCAGGAATCGTGCTCAAAATAAATCAGTCTAGAGATCTAGACAGGATCGTTTTCGACCATGGTATTCAGCATGCTTGATCAAATAATAGTTTTCGTAGTTCTTGAATTCTTTGTTGCAAAAAAATGAAGGTAAACGTGCATTTAAAGGTGCGTTTTGAAAATTGTCGTGTTGTTGGAAGCATTCAATGATCAAATCAATAGGAAAAAACCTTTTCAGTGAGTTGTGGATCGGGTGAACAACGAGTGATATGGCTTGCCCATGTTGCTCTTGCCCGATACGACAATAGTTTTGGATTGGAATTGGGAGTTCCGAAAGGTTTAAAAACTGATGACGGAGAGACTCTCGACTCGGAAGCAATTATTCATGAAGTGCTGGAAGATGGACAACACGTTTGGGTGGTCCTTAAGGGTGAGTTGTAATTATTCTTCTTCCATGAAAATACAAAGAAATATACAATGCTCCTCTGATCGAAATTTTAATTTTGTATTTTTCTGAAATTGGAACAAATTTAATGGAATGATTTCAACAATTACAAAATTGAAACGATTGGAATTTATGATGTTTATAATTATTGAACAATAGGTTTTGAAGTGAACCCAATCAAGGTGGCAAACAATTAATAATCTCCAAAACCCACTTTTTGTATTTTCACTTCTAGACTTCAATAGAATAATGTAAATAATCATCACACACTTCTAGAAAATATTTTAATCACTCTCCATGCATTTTGAAATAAAGAGTTTTACAAACTCTATTTAATAAACAGAAACAAATCAATTCTTCAATAATGAAATTTTCTTGTTGAAACAAAAATGAACACAGTCGTTACTGGCCAAAAGCTCTTCTATCTCGTTGATGCCAAGAACCAAATCGTAGGAAGACTCGCCTCTAAAATTGTTCCCATCCTCATCGGTAAACATAAACCCATTCATTCACCTCATATGGGACAAGAATGTGGAGACCATGTGGTTATCATCAATGCCAAACATGTGGCTTTTACCGGAGATAAATGGAAACGTAAAATGTACAGATGGCACACCGGATATGCTGGTGGATTGAAGGAATATACGGCACAACAAAGACATGAACGATTTCCTACCTATGTTCTTGAAACAGCCATCAGGAGAATGCTTCCAAAAACCTCAGAGGCAATGCGTAAAACGAGAATGAGCCGAGTACACATCTATCCAGAGGATACACACGGTTTCGAGGCTCAACAACCTATTCCTGTTGATTTACTCGGAGCTGATGCTGTTTATTCCCAATTGGATTATTAATTTTGCCAGTATCATCTTTGATAGTACAAACAAACACGCAAATATTATTATGCTTGTAGTGATACTCTTATTTTCATCATCACTCACAACAACTACATGAACAACACCTTCCTTCTTGCAACACTCATCATTTTGATTGAATAGCAAGCACACATCCTACTCTCCCCTTCACTCTCTTCCTTCGTTAATGGGATAACCACAATAAAACCCTCCAAAATGCAACCCCATTGGATATAATGACTGTTCAAATGATTTATTATTATTTACAAATCTTTTAATTAAACCAAGGCAATTGGCTCAGATACTTGTCCAAATGTTTTACAAAAAGAGTATTCGTAATGGACTCTTGTGTCTTTTCCACGGGATTGAACACCACCAATTCCACATATAATTTTGAATAAATTTCTTGTAAATTGTTCTGAATGTTTCCGACATTGGGATCAGTCATGAGTATGAATTTGAGTCCGGTTGGTGATTCAAAAAAGTGTAATTTGTAATTGTTCGTTTTAAAACTTTGAAATTGGCTTTCTCTGCAGTTATGGTTGTTGGTGGGTTTTGTTGATGTCAATCAAAACAAATGATCATTTCACAAATGATCATCATATCACAAATGTCATCCAAGTGAAAATTAACATTCAAGGACATGACAAAATTCCAATAGTGAAATTGGGTCATTCATACGGATCCGATCGACATTCATATCATCATCACATAAAAATTACAACACATACGGTTTTGGTGAAATACCTTCCACAAATCTCTTCATTGAAAACAAAAAACCATACATCAGTTTCATTTGTGACTGATGTTTGGATTCACTGTTCTTTTTATATTTATCGGAGGTGTTCCATTCCCGATAGAAAATGCAATCTCCCATACGATTAAAGATACAACAACTGTAAAGCATTTTTTTCTTCTTAAAAATCCACACACATGACATGGTTTAAAATTGTTTATTTCTTTAACTTGTTCATGAGTGCCATCAACTTGTCTTTGGTATTTTCCTTCAACTTTTGTTTGTCACGAGCTACTTGAGGTAGTGTTGTTGTAGTCTCCTTTGTGTTACTTGATGCCTCAGTAATGTTACTTGTTGATTCTACAGCTGCACCATTCACACCATCTGATGAAGATGACGAGACACCATTTGTAGCAGCTTCTTTCTTTAGTTTCTTATTTGCTTGTTGTCGTTGTCGTTTCTTCTTTCTCTTCTCAGCTTTGGAAATTGTTGGTTGTGTTGGTTGTTTTGGCTGTTTTGTGGTCTTTATGGACTTTTTCTCAGATTCTTCCTTTGGTGTGGTTTCTGTAGAAAGGTCATGGCTGCCTTTGAGTGACGCTCTGTCAACACCTCAACGCTTGTTCTTTCTTGTCCATCTTGTATGGTGACCAATGATGCTGCTGTCGACTTCTTTAAATTCTTTTTTCTCTTTGCCTTGATAGGTTTTCGTTCTTCCATTTCATCATCTTTTTGTGGTGTTGTGGATGATTGGTTTCCTTTTTGTGGTGTTGCAGCAGCAGTGGAACTATTTTGTGTTTTCACCATCTTTCTTCGAGGACCATCTGCATTTCTATCCTTATTGTACTTTCTCTTGTGAGAAGCATTCGATCCACTTCGATCGGAGAGTATTTTCAAATCATCACTCTCAGATTCTCTTACAAAGGTTCCTACTTGACTGAATTTGGCTAATTGTCTTGTAAGCAAGACATTGATACGACCTCTTGGAACAGGTGTGCTTTCATGTGCTTTATAAGCCATATCCACACTCACACGACTTGGTTGATACAGATATGAAGCAACATTGGCATGTAAGACATTGGATGGTGTGATGGATGGATCGATGGTGTTGAATATTAACTTGGTTTTGCTATTGTCAATCTTTTGGAACATGCCAGAGAGGATGCTGTTTTGATTGAAGGAGAGTGAGATGGGTTCGTCACTCTTCTCAGCAATACTTAACTGTTGCCGTAATTCTTGATTCACATCTGAATCGGTGGCTACATAAATGACATCATGTCCAATCGAATTCTTTTGTTTTTCTTCTGGTGATAATAATGGATCAATCTCTTTTGAAATACTCTTCACCAGTGACATGTCAATAGAGGGAAGAAGAGAAACTGCCTTGTAGATAATTCCAGAAAAATTACCATCTCTCTTGAATGAGGAAGGGAAAAAGGCATCCAATCGCTCATCATTCAATATATCCAAATAAGTCTGTGGTAAACAATTGCCCATACTTTCTTTTGGTAGAATGCATAGTAATTGTTCGTAAGGTGTCAGTGGTGCACCCTTCTCGAATGTAGTAATTTCCTTAATTAATTCTTCATCTTGAAGATCTTTCAGAAAATCTGCAACGTCACACAAAACAGGACCATAGTGGAAGGGGAATCTCCAAGTCCATGAAGGTGGATCATTGTACGAATAGTAAGTGAATGACCACACAACACCTCGTAAAAATTCCTTCACTAACTTCTTTCTAAATTCTGGTGAGCTGTCCCAAACTTCTTTTCATAATATTCCTTATGGATTTCTTTCTTGTACTTTAAAATCAAGCTAGTAGGAATTTCATCAAGCACAAAATTGGCATTGCTTAAGCATCGATTCAAAATGGATGCTTCGTCGTAGCTTTGATTGATGGATGAATTCTTTTTATCAATGCTCATGTAAAAGTCTTTCAAAATTTTGTAAACAGTTTCATACGAATCATGAGAGATTGAATTCTTTGAAACTTCTTTCCACACCTTGTCAAATTTAGCGTCTTGTATATGTCCTCTACTTCCAACAATTTGATTGATACCATCAATGATATCTTCATGTTGAAAAACGTCTTCGGCTTGTTTTTCAGTTGCCTTTCTTAAATTACTGCTGTACATTTTAACAAATAATCCAAAAACAGATTCATCTCGAATTGAGGCAAGTGCCTTGACAAAATTTCGAATATTGACCTTCACTCCTTGCTTGTGATCAACTAAATAATATGCAGAAGGGTCAATACTAGATCCCTTTCCTTTCGTGGTAGCAAGACATTGAATTAAATATTTAGAGTATGCAAACATAATGATTGAGGCGGCATGATTATGCATGACTAGAGAAGGAATGTTTGGTAAAAAGTCATTTCCAACAGCCATTAATAGTAAGACGACATCTGATACTAGATTCTCATTACTCCATGCAACTTCTCTAGCTTTTCGTGTTTTGTCAAGAGTGATAATTGATGAAACAACAATTCGAGCAAATAACCTTCCCAATGCAGAAATATCAAATATTTCCTTTTCTCTTCTCTTGTCTCTTATATTTTCCTTGTCTCTGTAACTATAAATATGTGGTAAACCAATCAAAGACGTAAGCATGATTAAATCGGCGTCTAAACCATGCACTACATGTACCATGTGTGAGAAAGATTTTGGATTGATTGCTTTTTCTTTTTTCATATAGCTCAAAATTTTGTGTTCACCTTCTCCTGGAACGCTGCTGTCACTCACGATAACTTTAACATTGGGAAATTCTTGAACGATCAAATCAGCTGCTCGATGTACTGTTTCCATACATCGAACCATGAAGGGTGTTCCTGGAGAAATGACATTGTGATCCCAATGAGTTTTCTTTGCTTCCAATCGAGCCAAGAATCCTTGTGGAGCTGATGGTTGTTCATCATTGTTTGACTCCTTTTTCTCTTGCATGGATACATCTTCATTCTTTTCTGAACTCGTTTCAGGTGCAGCTCATCCTTCATTTCATTCTTTCCATCATTCTTGTTCTTTTCCAGTTGTTGCTTAAAACGTTCTTGGATTTGACCAATATAATTTGATCGAATTTCATGATCATTGACAGCCACAAATCGACGATGGCGTTGTTGTTCTTGTTTTGCTGCAGGTGCAACACCATCTACGGCAATAAAAAACAAATTCTTAGGTGATACTGTTCTTGCAAGGAAAAGTAACTCATCAACAATTCGTTGCAACATTTCATCTTCATTTTGAGGCTTTTTACCAACTTGTGGATGACAACATGGATGAATTAAACCATTAAGATCTATATAAAAGTTATCCACTTGTCGTTTAATAATTTTTTCAACGTTTGGTTCCTTGTTCGGAATTGGAAATTGAATGGTTTCAATATCTTCGTGAGGCTCACGATCATCATGTTGTAATTGTTGTTTGTGTTGTTGTCGTTTGAGTCCTCTCAAAATGTTGGTTTCTAACCAATAGATAAATCCCGGAACACCCATGTCGTTGATGATGATCCAACGAGAATGAAAATTGTTGTTGTGTTTTTTAATGAAAACGACTCAAAAGTGTTGCTCTTTTTTTTTGAAGTTTTTTTTTCAAATAACAATTTGAACTCTGTATCTTTCTTATCGAACCAGGTGCAGTGATACTTCTCGTGAGGAATAAAGAAATAAGTTTTAATTGAAAAGTTATTCATAGGGTTTATGGACCCAAAGGACAACAAGAAAAAATGAGCAAAACGAAAAGCTCGGTCATTTTGGAAGAAATTCATGAAGAATCATCATCACATGATGATGACGATGACATCCCCGATTATTCTCAGTGGTCTTTTAAGAAAGAAACAAACAATACTCCTATTAATTTATTGTCATATGGAAGAGATCAAGCGTCGGAAGAGAATGATGAGGAAAAAGATGAAGAAATTCCGAATTACTCAAATTGGTCATTTCAAAAGGAAAAACGCCAGCAACCTAATGTGAGAAAATTTGTACCTGTAGAGGATGAAGAAGTACAAGAAGAACATAAAGAGCCTCTCAAAGATAAACTATCGGATCAATTACAGCAATCTCTTGCAAAATTTCAAAAATCTAGTGATGATGAAGAATTTTCCTTTATTCCAAAAAAACAACAAAAACCAAAAAACAAGCCTAACATTGTGATCCAGAAGGATAAAAACAAGTATGATTTTTCAGATATTTTATACAATTTGGACGAAGATGAAGAGTCTGACACCGACACTGAAACACTTTCTTACGAAGAATGGAAACAAAGACAAGAATTTAAAACCAGGAACAAGGGACCTTTTGATTTGTTGGAATCTTTAAAGAAAATGAGTGATAGTATTTCACCACTTGATAAACCACTTAATCCACAAATGACAGAAATGGAGCATAAATTAATGGTAAGTAAGATTAACAGATCATTAACAGAGCAAATTGGATTAACAATTACAGCTGGAATGGATGTTTCCTATTTGTAAATACAAGCAAAAATAATTTCTCAAATATTTTCAATTTATTGGAATTTTCTATTGAGAAGGGAATTGCTTGAAGATGAGAAAGATGATGTTCGTTTCTTTGGAACCTTCATCATGTTTTGTGGCGAGCTTGGTGCACTCTTGTCGTATGGTATAGAAGCTGTGACGTATGGCGACACGAGAGGTTTAACTTCAGATGCTATCAATTGAATTGTCTGTAGTAATAGTTCATCCAATTTTTTGATTTCTTCCTCCTCACTATTTTCTGAGTTATCATAAGTCATTCGGTATTTGCTTGCTGTTGATAATAAATCACTATCTGTTGCTTGATCATCATACTCGGTTGATATGTTCTCAGCACTGTCTTCTGTAATTGTTTCATCATCTGAAATGTCAAACTCCAAATGTTCAATATCTTGTACAGAGGAAATAGCCAATTCAGGATATGAGGTGATTCGTATCGTTGTTGGAGAAGAGGGTTCTGGAGTAGAGTGAATTTCTTCAACTAAATCCAACAAGTTAATTTCTTCTTCATGAACAGGAAGTACACTATAGTTATAAATGCTTTGAATCACATTGATACATTGTTTGATACCGGCTCCAGCATGATATCCAAACAAATATCTTGGAATGTTATTGTTCATACGTAATTGCTTAATATTCAAATTCTCTGCAACACCTTTTTGATTCCATTGAATGGGTTCTTTTCTTTCTTTCTCGGAGCTGTTTTTAACAGTGACATCTAAAACACGAGTGGCTTCATACCATAATGGACCTTCCAACATTTCTATAATAGTTGCCACAAATCCATTCTTCTTTCCAATGTTATTCTTTGAAATATTTGCATGAAGGAGCAATGAATGCAAAATGGAGAGAACTGATTTTTGATAAAATTTTGGTCCAAACTGAAGTAGTTCAATGAAAAAGTCAAAAACTTCCTTTTCAAATTTGGGGAAAAAGGCCTCAGAGAATGGTCTACGAAGGTCAAGTAAAAATTTGTCAGATGAAGTATAATAACCTTTCGAATACCTCGAAAATACTTTTGCCAATCTCTTGAGAGATGCATTTTCGCATACTTCCACAATGTTGGATGCAATGGCCCAGCACTTGAGTTTGTTTGTATCATCAATGTGACAACAAAGTCTCGGTAACAATCCAATCATATTCCTCATGATAAATCTAATATAAGGTCCAGTATCAGTCATCAAGTCACAGTCAATCTTGAAAAATATAGCCAAGAGCTCAAGAGTTAATGGTTCAGAGAAAGGATTGAGAAGACCTTTTGTCAACAAATCCTGAATGTCTGTTGTAGGTGAGAGAATCTCAGGTCTGGAAGCAATAATCACATTTCTGATGGCATCATCACTAATATCTAGACGTTTTAACACTTGTGTTAACAAACGTAAAGCATACACATAAATATGAGTAACGTCACTATAGAGTAGTGCTGTAGAAAGCCAAAATATTTGTGGGAATAACACAAGTCGGGTTCTTTCCATATGCTTTACCACAACTCGAATCGTTTCAATAATCTCAACGACAATAGCAATTTTGGTCGTGTCGATTGGAATTGACTTGTCAATCTGGAGGGCATCACCAGAATAAAGTTCTTCCAAATACTTTTTCAAATCTTGTAAAATAATGACAAAGTCGCTCTTTCTTAATTCTGGTCTTAGCGTACGATAAATTTGGTATGAACGGACGACATTGTGAATGGAACTGCTTCTGGTTGCCCAAATGAGCGATTGATAACCCCATTCACTCTTAATATTTGGTTCATTCTTCAAAATAAAAACAACTCGTTCCACAAGAGAAGTCAATTGCTTGACGTTGTCACTCACTGGATTCATGCTTGGCTTTTCATCAATAGATCTTTGCGCATAGTCACCCAAGTCATCTTCCAAGTTGGAGAAAAACATGGCACTTGTGTTACCTGCAATATGTCCCAAAGTCATGTCATCAATTGTGATGTTATCTCTTGTCCAAAGGTACTCGTCTGTTTTGCAATCTAACAAGAAATGAATCAAATTTTTAGCTTCGAAGAGGTGTTCGTTTTGTTCCAAGGTTCCTCCATTATGAGGTAATTGTTTCACAACCAAACTGTGAACAAGGTGAACTAATAAGAGCTTTGCATTGTACGAAACCAATTTGATTTTGTGATCCATTCTGATAAACATATATTGAAGGATGAGCGGAAGGTGTTTTCTGAAAACAGCAGCATGATCATATGCAACCTCACTCAGCAATATGAGAACCACGTCCGAACGCACGAGGGGTGGCGTTGCTGAACGACTACCTTGTCTCTGAGTCAAAACAGCAATACTTTCGATATTCGGAGAAATCTCGCGATAGTGCTTGGAAAGTGGAATATCATCTCTCGATTTTTGAATGTATTCTACCACAAGTGAGTCAACCACTTGCTGTGGTCCAGCACAAGCGCAATAGTACGATATCTTTTGTGAAATGGCAAATAGAGTTTTGCAATTAGGAGCGTCAATCGAGAATTGAGTACCTCTTTCGGTGAGATAGATCATTGCTTTTCTAATGTTTGATGGGTCACTTGAGAGTCTCACCCACATTTCTTTACATTCTTCAGGAAATTGCTGGGCATAAGTTTTTGTAATGTCAAACATAATATCTAAGATTCTTCTACTTTCAGGTATCTTGGACAGAAGTATATCATCATTGGGCATTGAGCTGGAACCTCTAAATGAGCTTAGAAGTTCCAATTCATCAAGATTCAGATATGGGATCCATTCAATTAATGATTTAAGAAGAGATCTTTGATCACCAGGAAGTAAATAGGCCAGCCTCTGGAATACTTCTTCTAACACCCCGTAGGCATGTTGTGGATGATCACGAGCAAGTTTTGCAGCAAGGAATACTTGATTGCTGAAAAATTGATCTTCCAATCCACTAGAAATGTAGTAAGGATAATTTCCACTCTCTGTGTTAGAAGAGAAAAATCTCTGACTAATGAAACTAAGAAGTCTATATGAGATATTTCGATTCGACAGTCTCTCTGAAACAGATTTGAATATGATCAAGGTCAACATCACTGGTACTGAGCAAGCCATTTCACATCTCTCGAAAACATTACATATTGCCACAAAATATCCCTTCGATAACTTTTTGCTACAATTGTAGCATTGATCCACGAAAATATCAAGCAGTGATGGATTGGACAATAAAATATTTTCAATTGCCTCAATTCCCATCTTTCTATAAACTAAGGAACGTGAACAAAGGATCTCATCAATCCACTTTAGAATTGTAATGCCAAGTGATTCTAGCTCAAAGTTTTCAGGCATTATTATAGTTGGAGGGTTATTACGGAGAACTGTGTCAAGAATGGAAAGAGAGGATCGAATTGAAGTGCTCTTTTCTCGAATCACTACGGTTGTCGATTCGTCATCAGCAGTGTCTTCATCTTCAATAGAATCATCGTGCAGCTTTGGATTTCTCTTGTTTTCCATACGGGTCATGGAACTCCAATTTTTCAGTATCTCCATATTTGTTTCGAAAAACTCTCCTAGTAACAAACCAGCCACAGCCCCACACGATCGAAACTTCATTCTGGCTGTCTTCTTTCTGAATATACTTCCCATGTTTCTCTTCTCTTCTGGATCTTTGAGTTTCTCAATGGTAGCAGATAGACTGTTTAACTCCTCTTCTTCTCGTTTGATGCTTGCTTTTCCATAGCCAGTCCATTGAATCACAAATAAAACAAGTTCCTTTCTCAAGTTTCTGTCAAAAGTTCTATATCCTGCTTTGGGAGAATAATAGTATAACTTTCTCGAAATGTTGTCAATGACAATAAATAAGTGATGTCTGAGTGATTGTAAGTCAATGTTGTACATGTTTCCTGGCTGTTTGCTATACTGAATCTGTTCTTCAACGAAAGAAAGAAATTTTTCTTTGATAAACTCTTTTTCCTTCAATGTTGTATCGTGAATATTGCTTGAAAGACGGGAATACACTCTTGAAATTTGTACTCTCAAAAGGTCCTTTCTTTTTCTGTTCTTTTTTTGTTTGTCAATAGAGTATGCTTCATTCTCAAGAGGTTTGATATTATCGAGAAGAATCTCCAATAATTCATCGGGAACAGCACCTAAGGCGTTCACAGCTGCTGTTGATTGCTTTTCATAATTTGATTTCAGATGAGGATAAATCATCTCATATAAATCTTTGGCTGAAGAAATTCTTGGCGTTCTGAGAACACCCTTTGATGATTGTTCTTCCTCTTCATGAGGTCTGAAGAGAGATTTTCTTGCCATAGCACAAGCAAGATTCACAAAATGGCTCCACAATTCTACAATTCTTTGGATCTCGCTTGTGACTGTCATTCTTGTATATACGCTATCCAACAAATTGTTAAGCCTCATAATTCGTTTTGTGATTTGTCCAAGAGCAATGTAAGAGGTAGGTTGGCAGTAGATTGATAAATCTTTTCCAAGTAATCGTAGCATGTCTGTAAGATAATCAAAGTATGACAATGATGGATCTTGGATGAATTTTTCAAAAGTGTCAGGCATTGGAAGCTCTTCAATTTTCCAAATGTTTTGAATATTCCTCATTCCTGCCTCTTCAATAAGATCTGCTACTGTCGCGGTTGCAGTATGAGTCTTGTTTTCCTTCTCAATAATTCTATGAGCAATAGTTCTAACAAGAGTGAAGATTCTTAAACTAGCAAGTCGTATAAATGGATTAAGATTGCATAGCAGCACCACTCCTACAGCTTCGATTGGAGCGGGATCAAAGTATGTACTATTGGCTGTGGCTTCTGGTTTCAATTTACCAAACACTGTTGGTCTCGTCATGGTAGACTCTGGTGTAGGCGGATTGTTAAGATTCGCAATCCATTTTTCAAGAAGGAATAAAAACTTTTTTAAAACAGATTTCAATAGGTCAGCTCTGAAATCGTCAATAGCCACAATCATTTCAGCAAATGAGTGTATCAACACTGGCCTTAGATCGGTATGATAATCCATTAATTGTAACATTGTCTCCCATGAAACATCTCTAATGTCACCATACTGATGGACAATAAATCGACACAACATATCACAAAGCTCTTTTCTGGTAAACTCACAAGGAAGAACTCGCGGAATGCATGAAATCGAAGTAACAGCAACACGTAAACTGGCATACTTGTCTTTTGAAAGATTTTCGTGTAACGGTTTTGTGTGATTCGATTGTAAAAAGTTTCCGTAAACTTGGATGCATAGTTTCAGTATTCCGCTCAGCCTTTCTGACATTTGTTCTTGGTATTGTTCGAGGGCATCAATGATTTTTTCTGTTTTGGCCAAAAAGTTAGCTCCATAATAGGATGAAGCCTTAGATCCAAAGCTGTTACTTAATGTTCTATAACTTGAAAATGGTGAAGTCATTCTCATAGAATGAGCAGTGAGATCTTTGTCATAGTCATCACCTTCTGTTTCATTGCTCGATCTACTGTGTGTTCTGTCCAATAACTTGTGAACCCACGGAAATTCGGACGCCTTCTCATCTGTTCCCAGCAGAGAGGAGAGTTTTTTCATATCATTCACTTCAGCAATAGCAAGGAATGCTCGCAAAGCTAAATACACAGTTCTATTAGAAATAACAAAATCAGTATTGATTCAACTACCGGCTTAGTCCAGTATAATACTTACTCTGGTAAAAAACTCACACTGCTATCAAGCTCCAAATTCTTGAGAACCATGTTTTTCATGGCATAGTCCATTCTACTATTCGATACCATGACTATTATATCTACGGAGGCATCATAAATGCTGTCTAGAGCTGGTATTGAAGGTGGTACTTTTTTACCACTCAGAATTATTGCTATCGTCTTGCTTAGAATGTCTATTACCATTGATTGATCTGTCTCGTTTGAAATTTTCAAGTAATAACCCATAACATGCAGCAGGCAGTCAAGCCCCATCAATTTTGTGCTCTTATCTTTGCATAATCGGAATACGTCTGTCAAATATTCCTTGAACGGAGTAACAAAAACGGCTTTGGGGTTCAAACAAAGCACAGCTGCTCTGAAAGGAAATGCGGTCTTGTTAAAAGTAAATCAATACATGATTTGGATATAGAATAAAAATACATACCGTCTGATAAGACGCTTTTTTGCACATTTTCTTTGCAATAGAGAGTAAGTTCTTCAGTCCAGTTAACCAATCTCGATAATCAATGCCATTTTTGTACTCAAATTCTGCAAGAGGTGAGAGCATATTTGTTAAAGCCTCTGCACATGCTCTCTTAATTTCAGATTTCTTGGCTTTTGAAAAGAAGTCAGTAATCTTTTTCAGCAAATTTACACTCTCGTTCACTTCTGCTGGTTTGGATAATCGTATTTTCACATACTTCAATGCTCTAATAAAGCTTGCTGCTTCATATTTATATTCCAATCTGGCATTTGCTTGCTCTAAAAAATTATCTGAAATTTTTTGAAACCATTTAACAGACATTAAACCAATAATTTCAGCGAATAAATCCAAAACTTTTTTCTTGCTTTCGACAAGAGACTCTAATCCGGTGGTAATATTTACATGGGCTTTTTTAAATCTATCCATACATAAAAATTCTATTTGTTCGCAGTTTTTAAGTGAAAGTTCTGGCTGTCTAAAAGACCCTAACGTTAACAGAACTGTTAAACTTAAAATGTAGTCAGTAGCCAGCTAAAAGTTTTGCAAAATTAATATTTTCTCAAAATATTCTTTGAGATCCCTTACCTCTTTTCTTTCTTTGAAATTTGCGATCAACGTCTCTTGTTTAGCAAGAGAAGCTTTTTTAGAAAGATTTGTCAGTTTCTCTTTCATTTTCTCTTTCACTATTGTCGTAGGATTACAATCAAGATGTACTCTCCAGTTAATTAGTGCTTCAATCATAGTATTCAAATGATGTTTAGATATCGCAGAAAAGGCAGATAACAGCTGTTCAAATGATTGACTCGAGTATATACTGGAAATTGAATCTGTTCTTCTGTGTGAAGACTCAGGAGAAAATGACATTAAGGAGGTGTTCGACAATGGAGAAGCGCTAAAAATTTCTGAAGCTCTAGAACTGGTGTTTACAGTGACGTCTCGGAGCATGATAGAGCCCCTAGATGATCCTTCATACGAAGATAACTCGTTACTATATTGTAAATCTATTGCTGATTGAATGAATTCGTTATATCCATTTGTTGCGTGACTAGAGCTGTTCCAATTTGTGGATGTTCGTGGTGCTGCATGACTAAAAACTCTAGAATCTACTATGGATGTGACGTTGTCGTTCACCTTCTATTGAAAACAGTGTGAGTGGATTCAATATAATAAAATTTACCTACATTTTCAAAAGCGAACTCGTCAATAATTTTCAACGCTTGTTCCTTGAATTCTTGAAAGAAGAGCATCAAAACAAATTCTGTAGTGTCTATTTTGTTTGAGGATGAATTAATATCATCGCTCAGCTGGCCTGTACTTGATACAGACGGTATTGAAGGATTTTCTTTGGGAAGATTGACATTGGTGGGTGTTGATGTGTTGCTAAGAACTGTACCTCTTGGTGATACAGACATGGTGGTTGGATATAAATTGGGAGTGTTGTTTTGAGAGTTGGGTGTTGTGATTGAGAGCTGTCCTTTCTGATTGTTTGGGGTCGTTGGTGTGACCTCAATGAGAGGATTTGCGTTTAACTCAATCGTCAATGGTGTGTTGGTTGGTAATGCTTGTTGATTGTTGCTTGTTGGAAAATCACTCACTGAATCCAGACTAGAAACAGATGATGAATCATCATCTGAAACGAGGTCAGCGACGTTGGATTCCGGAGAAGCTGTTCTGTCCATGATGATGACAATAATTTGTCGATTATGATGATGGAAATTGACGAGTCGTAAATTGTAAAAATTCAGGAAAACAATCTTCCAATAAATAATATTATTGTTTAAATATAATGATCCACTTCCAACAACTATGTGGTTGTTATTGTTGGTTTTGTTGAGAGCTCCACAATGATGATTCGGCTAACAATTATTTACAATAAATAGATCTATGTCGGAATCGCAACAAGGTCTCTATTGATGAATCTAGCCTGTTGGCTGTTCTACTATGAAGACCGAAAAAAGAGTTGAACGTTCTCAGACTATGATGCAAGAGTGTATTGGTGTTGTCGGATCAAACCAACAGCTGTGATAAGATGGGCTGTTTTGTTTGATGATTTTTTTCTTAAAACTTGTTTGTACTCCATGATCGATCCAAATGCACTGTAATAATATATAGGATGCCAAGAAGAAGATTTTTGTCGGTGGCTCATTCACATTGCCATCATGAGATGGTGTTCATCCTCCTTTATGATAGACAGCACTGGTTCAACGAAAATAAAAGGTTTTAACAAAAAGAAAAAATATTTAAGAGAGCATTCATCAAACACAACAAAAATGCTCTCCAACAATCACCCGTTTGCTGATGATGAGGATAATGATGATCAAGATGATAATTCTAGAAGACAAAATCAACTTCATCATAGAGAAGATTTCTTTGATGAATTTGGAAATTATCGGGGTGCTGAGTTAAGCAGCAGTGAGGAAGAAGAGGATGAAGATTTGGAAAATGGAAGCCGATCCATTGTTTCGGCCAATGATTCATCAATATCAAGACCATCAGCTGTAGTACTTCATGAAGAGAAACAATATTATCCATCAGCAGAAGAAGTATTTGGTGAGGATGTGGAAACAATGGTGGAAGATGAAGATAGACAACCACTGGAAAAACCAATCATCGAACCTGTCAAAAAGATGGTGTGGAATTTGGTAGAAAAAGAATATAATGCTCCTCAACCTGTTAATTTCTCTTGGGATTATTTGCTAGAATTGATGAAAATTCCTAGTTCGATTAGAAATGTTTGCCTTGCTGGGCATTTACATCACGGAAAAACATCATTCATGGACCATCTCATTCGTTTCACACATACGAACTACACCAATTATTTTGAAAAAGATTTAAATTATACAGATATTAGACCTGATGAGCATAGAAGAGGACTTGGCTTAAAGTCATCACCAATGTCACTCTTATTAGAGAGCACAAAATCAAAGTCTTATCTTGTCAATATTATGGATACTCCTGGTCATACAAATTTTTCTGACGAAGTCAGCGCATCAATGAGAATATCTGACGGTGTTGTTCTAGTTGTTGATGCTCTCGAGGGAGTAATGTCAAGTACGTCAGATATAATCAGACAAGCAGTGCAAGAAAGATTACCAATCGTTCTACTTATTAACAAGCTTGACCGATTAATTTTAGAACTTAAGCTACCACCAAACGATGCCTACCATAAGCTAAAACATACAATAGCTGAAATTAACTCAATTTTGAAAGACTCAATTAACGATGAGCTGCTGAAACAAAGTTATGCTCACAGAGATCATGCATCCAACTCCAGCGGTACTGATACTGATTATCCAACGACTTTAATATCTCCAGACATTGGAAATGTGTGTTTTGCAAGCTCAAAGACTGGAGTGTGTTTTACATTGGAATCATTTGCAAAAATTTACGCAGACAAACGAGGCGGATTTAGCTATAAGGATTTTGCAAAGAGATTATGGGGTGATTTGTATTTCAATAGAGAGACAAGAACCTTTTCAAAGATTCCTAACGATCTTGGAAAGAGATCTTTTGTTGAGTTCGTCTTGGAGCCCCTTTATAAGATTTATGCTCATATCGTGGGTCAAGATCCTGAAGAATTAGACCACACTCTCAGAAAGATCAACATCAAGCTAACTTCTGAAGAATTGTTATTAGACCCAAATCCACTGATGAAAGCTACATTTAGGGCATTCTTTTCTTCACCTTCGGGATTTGTTGACATGCTAGAGAGATTTATTCCATCACCAAACAGCACTGGAGGAAATAAGACAAAAGTGGAACACTTTTATACAGGAGATTTGAGTACTCACTTCGCAAAAGACATGATCAACTGCAATTCAAAAGGTGACTTAGTAATTTATATCACAAAACTTTTCCCTAGGCCTGACTATAGCTCTTTTGATGCATTTGGTAGAGTAATGAGTGGTACAATTAAGAAAGGTGATACAGTGAAGGTTCTAGGAGAGGGTTATACTCCAGCAGATGAAGAAGACGTGTCTATTACCGACATATCTAATCTTTATATTTATAATTCTCGATATAGAGTCAATGTTGATAGCGTCAGCGCTGGCAATTGGGTATTAATAGAAGGAATTGACTCAACTATTAACAAAACATCTACAATTTACAGATCTACAGCACACGAAGATACATTTATTTTCAGACCATTATCATTTATGAATCAACCTGTGATAAAGATTGCTGTAGAGCCTTTAAAGCCATCAGAATTACCTAAAATGTTAGATGGACTTCGAAAAATTAACAAAACCTTTCCTCTTGTAACCACAAAAGTGGAAGAAAGTGGAGAGCATATTTTACTTGGTACTGGTGAGCTCTATCTTGATGTTGTCATGCACGATTTGAGATTGTTATATTCTGGAATTGAAATCAAGGTTTCTGATCCATCTGTCACTTTTTGTGAGACAGTAGCTGAGACATCATCAGTAAGATGCTCCACCCAGACTCCCAACCAAAAGAACAAGTTTGTAATGATTGCAGAACCTCTTGAAAAAGGTCTTTCAGAGGATATTGAATCAGGAAGAATCAACCTCGACAAGATGACCAGTGAAACAAGAGAACAAATACTGAAAGCTAGCTACGATTGGGATGAATACACTGCAAGTAGAATTTGGGCTTTTGGTCCAGAAGACAATGGTCCCAACATGCTAATCAATGAAACTTTTGAAGGAGAAGTGGATCAAAAATTATTAGCATCTGTGAAAGATTCAATTGTTCAAGGTTTTCGATGGAGCACCAAGGAAGGCCCTCTTTGCGACGAACCTATTCGAAATGTAAAATTTAGATTACTCGAAGCCACTCTTGCTGAAGATCGAGTTTCTCGAGGAGGTGGTCAAATCATTCCCACAGCTCGTCGATGTTGCTATTCGAGTTTCTTGCAAGCAACACCTCAACTCATGGAACCCATTTCTATGGTGGAAATTCAAACACCAATGGAGTGTTCAGATATTATTACAAAGATTTTGGAACGAAGAAGAGGACAAGTGCTAGAAAATAATGCAAAACCAGGAACACCGTTCTTCATTGTAAAATCATTTGTACCTAGTATTGACTCTTTTGGATTGGAAACTGATTTGAGAATGGGAACTAAAGGACGAGCGTTCTGTCTTTCCAAATTCGACCATTGGGATATCGTTCCTGGTGACCCATTGGACACCTCTGTGGTGATTACACCACTCGAGCCAAGTCCACTATACGCGTTGGCTCGTGAATTTCTCCTCAAGACTCGTAGAAGAAAGGGTCTCAGTGATCAGATTAGCAAGTACTCTGAAACTGAATAAATTTACATGTGGTCACATTTATGTTATCTATTATGAAAGGAATAATGTTTCTGAGCTAAATGCACATTCAAATGATTATCAAACGGAGCGGCTCTGTTCCTTCTTTTCCTTGTTTTTCTCAATTAATTCATACAGTAATTGCTTCAATGTCATCTTTTTCAAATAAACTCTAAAATAAACATCTCCTAAAGAATAGCTATCATCGTAACAATAGAGGATTTCGTGGCCCAAGGCGACTGGTTGTGGATACATCATGTCATACAAATACGGTACAGTTACTGTTGTGTTCCAATATTGAGAAAAGAATGAATGATTCAATACCTTCTCTAGTGCATTAGTGTCACGTCCCACTTCGAGTAAGAACAAACACAACGGATTGGCTTCATACAATACATCAAAATACACTCTCTTGAATTCTTTGTGAGATTTTTGTTTACGTATGCATTTGGGGAATTTTTGACTCGCTTCTTGCAAGTCGAAACTATCAAAATGATCCAAGTTTTTGTGAGGAAGATGAATTTTTTCTAATGACAACCTTCCGTCCGTATCGAATTTAGAGAGTATTGTTTGTGTATCTTCCAACATTGTAACCAACTTGTCATCAAAATCTCGAAATATGTGTCTATCCCAAATTGAAAATAAAATGTTTTTCGTACATCGTTCTGTGAACGATTTTGAAATCAACCCATTTTGAGACAAGTTCAACAAAAACTCATGCCCTGAAACACCCAATACCGTTCTTATAAGCTCTTTCTCTAAATCTTTCTCAAAACGAGCTTCTTTTCCAAATTTTTCATACACTTTGCGACATTGAAAAACTGTCTTAAGTCCTTCGTTTACATCTGTGGGTTTAAAGTCAAGAAATTCACAAGTAGGGGTTGCATTAGAACTTGAATAATAAATTAATCCAATCTTTGTACGATATTCATCTGAACTTTGTGTTATGAATTTGACAAGAAACTCGGTCTCAAAATATAGTGTGTTAAGGTAATATTCTAATAAAAATAATTGGTATTCACTGTCAATGTAAAGAGAAAATAATGAATTCTTGGATGAAGGGGCTCTATAGCCATAGCGAGATCTAAGTTTTACATATTTGTGCAAAGGTCGTTCAAAAAGTACATTATAAGTCTTTCGAAAATGTTGTTTAAACTTCTCGAAAATAAATATTGCCATATATCTGTTCGTATGGCTAAAAGTATCTCTCAAAAAACGTAATAAGAGCGTTTTCATGAATTTAGTTCGCTCTTTAGATGAGAATTTGCATTGTAAATAATGTGTTATTCCATCAAAAATAGAATCCAAAGAAACATGTTGTGACAGAGTTTCAGCTTCTTCATTTTCAAGCATCGAGGCAAATACGTCTGAAGTGGCTCGTAAAAAATCAAGAATGACCCAATGTTGATTATGATGTTCTCTAAATATGGTCCAATCAAACACCATTCTTTGTAGTGATATCATATTACTTTTGTTAGTGTCTTTCATATTTAAAATAAATTTCCAATATGAAATCGGGTGATCGGTCTGCTGCAACTGAGAATAAATTCCCAGACCTTTGCGTATACGGACTCTATGAAAATCGAAATCCGTCAAATACTTGAAAAATTCAACATGAACAAGCTCACTCAAAAAACTCCAATTTCTTGTTGCAATATTATTATTTGAAACCTGCGCTTGAATGGAGCGTATCAACTCTTGTTCCTTAATTCGTGAAAAAGCAGAGACAAATATATATTTGATAGAGAACTCTCTTTTCAATGCTTTTCTCATACATGCAGCGTTGTGAATCATAAATTCATGTTCCTTCATGGACTTTTCTTCAATCCAAATTTCTAATTCGTGATTCAATTTCCCAAGAATTTTCGTGAACACGGGATGAGTTCTTCTTGTGCATTTGCTCACACGTGGTGTAGGCAATTCTCTGAAAAAGTATTTCCTATAAAACTCGTCCAAGGTCATGAGAGGAACACCGTGTATTTCTCTCTTCTTGCCATCCCGTTCTTGTTTTTCTAAAAGTCTTGTATTGTTCTTTGGATCCTGTCCTTCAAGAGAGAGATGATGATTCATTTTGTGTTTCCTCCAGCTGCAATGTACGAAATACATCATGCCACATAATTGCCTCTCCCAAAACTCATCATTCAATTCCGTACATTCTCTCCAATGTCGGTTCAATGAAAAGACTTTTACGTAATCTCTCGGATGAATGATGAGAAAATCAAATAGGAAGAGAATTAAATCTTGATGAAGATGATTCATGGACGAGCTCGGGAGAACACTGTTCTTCTTCTTGTTCTTCTTTTTGAAAAGTACAAATGTTTTCCCTCTCTCTTCAATCTCAAAATTCACTTCGATCTCTAGCCTCGTTCCTTCCGATTAAATGAAACATCCATAATTTGATGATAATAATATTTTTGTCAATAGAAATCATGCAAGGATTGATTATTGAAAGATATCAGTAATAATAAGAGTAGTGTTACGAGTTGTTTTAATATCCAAGAAGAATAAATATTGGATAATTCAATGACCAAAATCAATTTCAAACAACAAAAAAATGTCTTCGTCATCAACACCTTACTTTTTTCGTTTTGCAAAAGACCTCTCGCAGCTTCCTTTCCGAACAATGGAATGGAAGTACACATGCCTTTCATTGTATAGACAAATTTTAAAACAACATTCACGAAAATTGGTTCCACAACAGCGATTCCTCGGAGATGCATACGTAAAACAAGAATTTAAATTAAATAAAACAGGAGATGAACAATATGCGAGACCTTTTGTTGAAGAATGGATGCATTATTATAATATTTTGGCAGAGTCGGAATCACCAGGAGAGATTGGGCAAGAGTTTCCTCATGAAGAATATGAAACAATGTCTAAAGAACAACAAGAACAGTTTTTAAAATTAAAAGAAGAAACCGAAAAGGTTAGAGAATATCTGAAAGAAGTTGCAAAACCTGATTGGAAATCAGCTACAATTGAAAAGAATTAAGTTGCAATTTTCTAAGGAATTAGTTTGCTTTTTAGAATCATAGTGTTGATAATTTTGAAAATTCACAAGAATATAAATTTAATGGATCTTAAATGTTATGGTCATTCATCATGTTGAAATGATCAAGTTATTCCAACATCAGAGTGTCACAATACGTCTTTGGAATCGATATCAAAGATACCAATCCATCGACAGAGCTTTGAACGAGTCTTTCATTCTACTCTACCTACTCTTCAAAACTAAATTCTTTCTGTTGTCCAACACGCCAATTTTCTTGTGCCCATCTTATTTTCTTTGCTTGGTTTTCGCTGATAGATGCTACAGGCGTCATTAAAGGATAAGGAAGTGATGGTGCAACTAACAAAGGTCCTCAAAATAAAAAGAATGTTTTACTGTTGCTTGATGGTTAGAAGAATAAATGAATTATGTCTCTTCTTGTAAGATTCACCTCCAAACAACAAAACATGAACTTGTGAAGTAAGAGTCTCACCTGTACTTGGTGGAAGTATTAACGATGTGAAATGACCTCTTCCCTCATTCATAAATTCTTTGCCTACGTCATCATTAGCTGAAATAGTAATGCTGGTCCAAGAAACACGTTCTCCTACTGTTTTAGTCTTGAATCGTGTTAAATCCACAAAATATATGTCCTGTAGAAAATGATCTCTAGATCCATCAAAATAATTTCCTCCCAACACAAATAGCAAATCATTCCATAAGAAAAGTCCATGTCTATTTCGTTGTCTCATTGCATTAACCTGTTTCTTATCACTATTTTCAATTAAACAGGTCCATAATAAGGTTTCCATGTCAAAGCTCCACAAGTCATTCAAATATAATTCACGCCCGCATGTGTAAAATCCACCACACACCAATAAGAATCTATCCTTATACATTTGTGATGCATGCCAACATCTACTCTTTGGTGGGGAATTTTTTGGTTTAATTTCTTTCCACGTCTTGTTTTCAACGTCCAACATCCATAAATCATTCTTGTAAAGATTTTCTTTCAATCCAAAACCAGTTTTTCCTCCGAATACAATCATGTACTTGCCCTTATAGGGTAGTGCTG